>NC_091970.1:14670522-14865323 GCF_036711975.1 Onthophagus taurus
AAGAGTGTTGAAAAAAAACGGTATCCGGAGCAGAATACAGAAAAACTTTTACTACAAAAGTTGTAGCAAATTGTGCCCTTAACACAATGGTCTGTAACTTTTTTGCTCCCAGATGCATCAATGGGGAGAATTTTTGAAAAATATGCAAATTACAAGAGTGTTGAAAAAAAACGGTATCCGGAGCAGAATACAGAAAAACTTTTACTACAAAAGTTGTAGCAAATTGTGCCCTTAACACAATGGTCTTAACTTTTTTGCTCCCAGATGCATCAATGTGGAGAATTTTTGAAAAATGTGGAAATTACAAGAGTGTTGAAAAAAAACGGTATCCGGAGCAGAATACAGAAAAACTTTTACTACAAAAGTTGTAGCAAATTGTGCCCTTAACACAATGGTCTTAACTTTTTTGCTCCCAGATGCATCAATGCGGAGAATTTTTCAAAAATGTGGAAATTACAAGAGTGTTGAAAAAAAACGGTATCCGGAGCAGAATACAGAAAAACTTTTACTACAAAAGTTGTAGCAAATTGTGCCCTTAACACAATGGTCTGTAACTTTTTTGCTCCCAGATGCATCAATGTGGAGAATTCTTAAAAAATGTGGAAATTACAAGAGTGTTGAAAAAAAACGGTATCCGGAGCAGAATACAGAAAAACTTTTACTACAAAAGTTATAGCAAATTGTGCCCTTAACACAATGGTCTGTAACCTTTTTGCTCCCAGATGCATCAATGTGGAGAATTTTTGAAAAATGTGGAAATTACAAGAGTGTTGAAAAAAAACGGTATCCGGAACAGAATACAGAAAAACTTTTACTACAAAAGTTTTAGCAAATTGTGCCCTTAACACAATGGTCTGTAACCTTTTTGCTCCCAGATGCATCAATGCGGAGAATTTTTCAAAAATGTGGAAATTACAAGAGTGTTGAAAAAAAACGGTATCCGGAGCAGAATACAGAAAAACTTTTACTACAAAAGTTGTAGCAAATTGTGCCCTTAACACAATGGTCTGTAACCTTTTTGCTCCCAGATGCATCAATGTGGAGAATTTTTGAAAAATGTGCAAATTACAAGAGTGTTGAAAAAAAACGGTATCCGGAGCAGAATACAGAAAAACTTTTACTACAAAAGTTGTAGCAAATTGTGCCCTTAACACAATGGTCTTAACTTTTTTGCTCCCAGATGCATCAATGCGGAGAATTTTTCAAAAATGTGGAAATTACAAGAGTGTTGAAAAAAAACGGTATCCGGAGCAGAATACAGAAAAACTTTTACTACAAAAGTTGTAGCAAATTGTGCCCTTAACACAATGGTCTGTAACTTTTTTGCTCCCAGATGCATCAATGGGGAGAATTTTTGAAAAATATGCAAATTACAAGAGTGTTGAAAAAAAACGGTATCCGGAGCAGAATACAGAAAAACTTTTACTACAAAAGTTGTAGCAAATTGTGCCCTTAACACAATGGTCTTAACTTTTTTGCTCCCAGATGCATCAATGCGGAGAATTTTTCAAAAATGTGGAAATTACAAGAGTGTTGAAAAAAAACGGTATCCGGAGCAGAATACAGAAAAACTTTTACTACAAAAGTTGTAGCAAATTGTGCCCTTAACACAATGGTCTGTAACTTTTTTGCTCCCAGATGCATCAATGTGGAGAATTCTTAAAAAATGTGGAAATTACAAGAGTGTTGAAAAAAAACGGTATCCGGAGCAGAATACAGAAAAACTTTTACTACAAAAGTTGTAGCAAATTGTGCCCTTAACACAATGGTCTGTAACCTTTTTGCTCCCAGATGCATCAATGTGGAGAATTTTTGAAAAATGTGGAAATTACAAGAGTGTTGAAAAAAAACGGTATCCGGAGCAGAATACAGAAAAACTTTTACTACAAAAGTTGTAGCAAATTGTGCCCTTAACACAATGGTCTGTAACCTTTTTGCTCCCAGATGCATCAATGTGGAGAATTTTTGAAAAATGTGGAAATTACAAGAGTGTTGAAAAAAAACGGTATCCGGAGCAGAATACAGAAAAACTTTTACTACAAAAGTTGTAGCAAATTGTGCCCTTAACACAATGGTCTGTAACCTTTTTGCTCCCAGATGCATCAATGCGGAGAATTTTTGAAAAATGTGGAAATTACAAGAGTGTTGAAAAAAAACGGTATCCGGAACAGAATACAGAAAAACTTTTACTACAAAAGTTTTAGCAAATTGTGCCCTTAACACAATGGTCTGTAACCTTTTTGCTCCCAGATGCATCAATGCGGAGAATTTTTCAAAAATGTGGAAATTACAAGAGTGTTGAAAAAAAACGGTATCCGGAGCAGAATACAGAAAAACTTTTACTACAAAAGTTGTAGCAAATTGTGCCCTTAACACAATGGTCTGTAACCTTTTTGCTCCCAGATGCATCAATGTGGAGAATTTTTGAAAAATGTGGAAATTACAAGAGTGTTGAAAAAAAACGGTATCCGGAGCAGAATACAGAAAAACTTTTACTACAAAAGTTGTAGCAAATTGTGCCCTTAACACAATGGTCTGTAACCTTTTTGCTCCCAGATGCATCAATGCGGAGAATTTTTGAAGAATGTGCAAATTACAAGAGTGTTGAAAAAAAACGGTATCCGGAGCAGAATACAGAAAAACTTTTACTTCAAAAGTTGTAGCAAATTGTGCCCTTAACACAATGGTCTGTAACTTTTTTGCTCCCAGATGCATCAATGTGGAGAATTTTTGAAAAATGTGCAAATTACAAGAGTGTTGAAAAAAAACGGTATCCGGAGCAGAATACAGGAAAACTTTTACTACAAAAGTTGTAGCAAATTGTGCCCTTAACACAATGGTCTGTAACCTTTTTGCTCCCAGATGCATCAATGTGGAGAATTTTTGAAAAATGTGGAAATTACAAGAGTGTTGAAAAAAAACGGTATCCGGAGCAGAATACAGAAAAACTTTTACTACAAAAGTTGTAGCAAATTGTGCCCTTAACACAATGGTCTTAACTTTTTTGCTCCCAGATGCATCAATGCGGAGAATTTTTCAAAAATGTGGAAATTACAAGAGTGTTGAAAAAAAACGGTATCCGGAGCAGAATACAGAAAAACTTTTACTACAAAAGTTGTAGCAAATTGTGCCCTTAACACAATGGTCTGTAACTTTTTTGCTCCCAGATGCATCAATGGGGAGAATTTTTGAAAAATATGCAAATTACAAGAGTGTTGAAAGAAAACGGTATCCGGAGCAGAATACAGAAAAACTTTTACTACAAAAGTTGTAGCAAATTGTGCCCTTAACACAATGGTCTGTAACCTTTTTGCTCCCAGATGCATCAATGTGGAGAATTTTTGAAAAATGTGGAAATTACAAGAGTGTTGAAAAAAAACGGTATCCGGAGCAGAATACAGAAAAACTTTTACTACAAAAGTTGTAGCAAATTGTGCCCTTAACACAATGGTCTTAACTTTTTTGCTCCCAGATGCATCAATGCGGAGAATTTTTCAAAAATGTGGAAATTACAAGAGTGTTGAAAAAAAACGGTATCCGGAGCAGAATACAGAAAAACTTTTACTACAAAAGTTGTAGCAAATTGTGCCCTTAACACAATGGTCTGTAACTTTTTTGCTCCCAGATGCATCAATGTGGAGAATTCTTAAAAAATGTGGAAATTACAAGAGTGTTGAAAAAAAACGGTATCCGGAGCAGAATACAGAAAAACTTTTACTACAAAAGTTATAGCAAATTGTGCCCTTAACACAATGGTCTGTAACCTTTTTGCTCCCAGATGCATCAATGTGGAGAATTTTTGAAAAATCTGGAAATTACAAGAGTGTTGAAAAAAAACGGTATCCGGAACAGAATACAGAAAAACTTTTACTACAAAAGTTTTAGCAAATTGTGCCCTTAACACAATGGTCTGTAACCTTTTTGCTCCCAGATGCATCAATGCGGAGAATTTTTCAAAAATGTGGAAATTACAAGAGTGTTGAAAAAAAACGGTATCCGGAGCAGAATACAGAAAAACTTTTACTACAAAAGTTGTAGCAAATTGTGCCCTTAACACAATGGTCTGTAACCTTTTTGCTCCCAGATGCATCAATGTGGAGAATTTTTGAAAAATGTGTAAATTACAAGAGTGTTGAAAAAAAACGGTATCCGGAGCAGAATACAGAAAAACTTTTACTACAAAAGTTGTAGCAAATTGTGCCCTTAACACAATGGTCTTAACTTTTTTGCTCCCAGATGCATCAATGCGGAGAATTTTTCAAAAATGTGGAAATTACAAGAGTGTTGAAAAAAAACGGTATCCGGAGCAGAATACAGAAAAACTTTTACTACAAAAGTTGTAGCAAATTGTGCCCTTAACACAATGGTCTGTAACTTTTTTGCTCCCAGATGCATCAATGGGGAGAATTTTTGAAAAATATGCAAATTACAAGAGTGTTGAAAAAAAACGGTATCCGGAGCAGAATACAGAAAAACTTTTACTACAAAAGTTGTAGCAAATTGTGCCCTTAACACAATGGTCTTAACTTTTTTGCTCCCAGATGCATCAATGCGGAGAATTTTTCAAAAATGTGGAAATTACAAGAGTGTTGAAAAAAAACGGTATCCGGAGCAGAATACAGAAAAACTTTTACTACAAAAGTTGTAGCAAATTGTGCCCTTAACACAATGGTCTGTAACTTTTTTGCTCCCAGATGCATCAATGTGGAGAATTCTTAAAAAATGTGGAAATTACAAGAGTGTTGAAAAAAAACGGTATCCGGAGCAGAATACAGAAAAACTTTTACTACAAAAGTTGTAGCAAATTGTGCCCTTAACACAATGGTCTGTAACCTTTTTGCTCCCAGATGCATCAATGTGGAGAATTTTTGAAAAATGTGGAAATTACAAGAGTGTTGAAAAAAAACGGTATCCGGAGCAGAATACAGAAAAACTTTTACTACAAAAGTTGTAGCAAATTGTGCGTAACCTTTTTGCTACCAGATGCATCAATGCGGAGAATTTTTCAAAAATGTGGAAATTACAAGAGTGTTGAAAAAAAAACGGTATCCGGAGCAGAATACAGAAAAACTTTTACTACAAAAGTTGTAGAAAATTGTGCCCTTAACACAATGGTCTGTAACTTTTTTGCTCCCAGATGCATCAATGTGGAGAATTTTTGAAAAATGTGCAAATTACAAGAGTGTTGAAAAAAAACGGTATCCGGAGCAGAATACAGAAAAACTTTTACTACAAAAGTTGTAGCAAATTGTGCCCTTAACACAATGGTCCGTAACTTTTTTGCTCCCAGATGCATCAATGTGGAGAATTCTTAAAAAATGTGGAAATTACAAGAGTGTTGAAAAAAAACGGTATCCGGAGCAGAATACAGAAAAACTTTTACTACAAAAGTTATAGCAAATTGTGCCCTTAACACAATGGTCTGTAACCTTTTTGCTCCCAGATGCATCAATGTGGAGAATTTTTGAAAAATGTGGAAATTACAAGAGTGTTGAAAAAAAACGGTATCCGGAACAGAATACAGAAAAACTTTTACTACAAAAGTTTTAGCAAATTGTGCCCTTAACACAATGGTCTGTAACCTTTTTGCTCCCAGATGCATCAATGCGGAGAATTTTTCAAAAATGTGGAAATTACAAGAGTGTTGAAAAAAAACGGTATCCGGAGCAGAATACAGAAAAACTTTTACTACAAAAGTTGTAGCAAATTGTGCCCTTAACACAATGGTCTGTAACCTTTTTGCTCCCAGATGCATCAATGTGGAGAATTTTTGAAAAATGTGCAAATTACAAGAGTGTTGAAAAAAAACGGTATCCGGAGCAGAATACAGAAAAACTTTTACTACAAAAGTTGTAGCAAATTGTGCCCTTAACACAATGGTCTTAACTTTTTTGCTCCCAGATGCATCAATGCGGAGAATTTTTCAAAAATGTGGAAATTACAAGAGTGTTGAAAAAAAACGGTATCCGGAGCAGAATACAGAAAAACTTTTACTACAAAAGTTGTAGCAAATTGTGCCCTTAACACAATGGTCTGTAACTTTTTTGCTCCCAGATGCATCAATGGGGAGAATTTTTGAAAAATATGCAAATTACAAGAGTGTTGAAAAAAAACGGTATCCGGAGCAGAATACAGAAAAACTTTTACTACAAAAGTTGTAGCAAATTGTGCCCTTAACACAATGGTCTTAACTTTTTTGCTCCCAGATGCATCAATGCGGAGAATTTTTCAAAAATGTGGAAATTACAAGAGTGTTGAAAAAAAACGGTATCCGGAGCAGAATACAGAAAAACTTTTACTACAAAAGTTGTAGCAAATTGTGCCCTTAACACAATGGTCTGTAACTTTTTTGCTCCCAGATGCATCAATGTGGAGAATTCTTAAAAAATGTGGAAATTACAAGAGTGTTGAAAAAAAACGGTATCCGGAGCAGAATACAGAAAAACTTTTACTACAAAAGTTGTAGCAAATTGTGCCCTTAACACAATGGTCTGTAACCTTTTTGCTCCCAGATGCATCAATGTGGAGAATTTTTGAAAAATGTGGAAATTACAAGAGTGTTGAAAAAAAACGGTATCCGGAGCAGAATACAGAAAAACTTTTACTACAAAAGTTGTAGCAAATTGTGCGTAACCTTTTTGCTCCCAGATGCATCAATGCGGAGAATTTTTCAAAAATGTGGAAATTACAAGAGTGTTGAAAAAAAAACGGTATCCGGAGCAGAATACAGAAAAACTTTTACTACAAAAGTTGTAGCAAATTGTGCCCTTAACACAATGGTCTGTAACTTTTTTGCTCCCAGATGCATCAATGTGGAGAATTTTTGAAAAATGTGCAAATTACAAGAGTGTTGAAAAAAAACGGTATCCGGAGCAGAATACAGAAAAACTTTTACTACAAAAGTTGTAGCAAATTGTGCCCTTAACACAATGGTCCGTAACTTTTTTGCTCCCAGATGCATCAATGTGGAGAATTCTTAAAAAATGTGGAAATTACAAGAGTGTTGAAAAAAAACGGTATCCGGAACAGAATACAGAAAAACTTTTACTACAAAAGTTTTAGCAAATTGTGCCCTTAACACAATGGTCTGTAACCTTTTTGCTCCCAGATGCATCAATGCGGAGAATTTTTCAAAAATGTGGAAATTACAAGAGTGTTGAAAAAAAACGGTATCCGGAGCAGAATACAGAAAAACTTTTACTACAAAAGTTGTAGCAAATTGTGCCCTTAACACAATGGTCTGTAACCTTTTTGCTCCCAGATGCATCAATGGGGAGAATTTTTGAAAAATGTGGAAATTACAAGAGTGGTGAAAAAAAACGGTATCCGGAGCAGAATACAGAAAAACTTTTACTACAAAAGTTGTAGCAAATTGTGCCCTTAACACAATGGTCTGTAACCTTTTTGCTCCCAGATGCATCAATGCGGAGAATTTTTGAAGAATGTGCAAATTACAAGAGTGTTGAAAAAAAACGGTATCCGGAGCAGAATACAGAAAAACTTTTACTTCAAAAGTTGTAGCAAATTGTGCCCTTAACACAATGGTCTGTAACTTTTTTGCTCCCAGATGCATCAATGTGGAGAATTTTTGAAAAATGTGCAAATTACAAGAGTGTTGAAAAAAAACGGTATCCGGAGCAGAATACAGAAAAACTTTTACTACAAAAGTTGTAGCAAATTGTGCCCTTAACACAATGGTCTGTAACTTTTTTGCTCCCAGATGCATCAATGTGGAGAATTCTTAAAAAATGTGGAAATTACAAGAGTGTTGAAAAAAAACGGTATCCGGAACAGAATACAGAAAAACTTTTACTACAAAAGTTTTAGCAAATTGTGCCCTTAACACAATGGTCTGTAACCTTTTTGCTCCCAGATGCATCAATGTGGAGAATTTTTCAAAAATGTGGAAATTACAAGAGTGTTGAAAAAAAACGGTATCCGGAGCAGAATACAGAAAAATTTTTACCACAAAAGTTGTAGCAAATTGTGCCCTTAACACAATGGTCTGTAACCTTTTTGCTCCCAGATGCATCAATGTGGAGAATTTTTCAAAAATGTGGAAATTACAAGAGTGTTGAAAAAAAACGGTATCCGGAGCAGAATACAGAAAAACTTTTACTACAAAAGTTGTAGCAAATTGTGCCCTTAACACAATGGTCTGTAACCTTTTTGCTCCCAGATGCATCAATGTGGAGAATTTTTGAAAAATGTGCAAATTACAAGAGTGTTGAAAAAAAACGGTATCCGGAGCAGAATACAGAAAAACTTTTACTACAAAAGTTGTAGCAAATTGTGCCCTTAACACAATGGTCTGTAACCTTTTTGCTCCCAGATGCATCAATGTGGAGAATTTTTGAAAAATGTGGAAATTACAAGAGTGTTGAAAAAAAACGGTATCCGGAGCAGAATACAGAAAAACTTTTACTACAAAAGTTGTAGCAAATTGTGCGTAACCTTTTTGCTCCCAGATGCATCAATGCGGAGAATTTTTCAAAAATGTGGAAATTACAAGAGTGTTGAAAAAAAAACGGTATCCGGAGCAGAATACAGAAAAACTTTTACTACAAAAGTTGTAGCAAATTGTGCCCTTAACACAATGGTCTGTAACTTTTTTGCTCCCAGATGCATCAATGTGGAGAATTTTTGAAAAATGTGCAAATTACAAGAGTGTTGAAAAAAAACGGTATCCGGAGCAGAATACAGAAAAACTTTTACTACAAAAGTTGTAGCAAATTGTGCCCTTAACACAATGGTCCGTAACTTTTTTGCTCCCAGATGCATCAATGTGGAGAATTCTTAAAAAATGTGGAAATTACAAGAGTGTTGAAAAAAAACGGTATCCGGAACAGAATACAGAAAAACTTTTACGACAAAAGTTTTAGCAAATTGTGCCCTTAACACAATGGTCTGTAACCTTTTTGCTCCCAGATGCATCAATGGGGAGAATTTTTGAAAAATGTGGAAATTACAAGAGTGGTGAAAAAAAACGGTATCCGGAGCAGAATACAGAAAAACTTTTACTACAAAAGTTGTAGCAAATTGTGCCCTTAACACAATGGTCTGTAACATTTTTGCTCCCAGATGCATCAATGCGGAGAATTTTTGAAGAATGTGCAAATTACAAGAGTGTTGAAAAAAAACGGTATCCGGAGCAGAATACAGAAAAACTTTTACTTCAAAAGTTGTAGCAAATTGTGCCCTTAACACAATGGTCTGTAACTTTTTTGCTCCCAGATGCATCAATGTGGAGAATTTTTGAAAAATGTGCAAATTACAAGAGTGTTGAAAAAAAACGGTATCCGGAGCAGAATACAGAAAAACTTTTACTACAAAAGTTGTAGCAAATTGTGCCCTTAACACAATGGTCTGTAACTTTTTTGCTCCCAGATGCATCAATGTGGAGAATTCTTAAAAAATGTGGAAATTACAAGAGTGTTGAAAAAAAACGGTATCCGGAACAGAATACAGAAAAACTTTTACTACAAAAGTTTTAGCAAATTGTGCCCTTAACACAATGGTCTGTAACCTTTTTGCTCCCAGATGCATCAATGTGGAGAATTTTTCAAAAATGTGGAAATTACAAGAGTGTTGAAAAAAAACGGTATCCGGAGCAGAATACAGAAAAATTTTTACCACAAAAGTTGTAGCAAATTGTGCCCTTAACACAATGGTCTGTAACCTTTTTGCTCCCAGATGCATCAATGTGGAGAATTTTTCAAAAATGTGGAAATTACAAGAGTGTTGAAAAAAAACGGTATCTGGAGCAGAATACAGAAAAACTTTTACTACAAAAGTTGTAGCAAATTGTGCCCTTAACACAATGGTCTGTAACCTTTTTGCTCCCAGATGCATCAATGTGGAGAATTTTTGAAAAATGTGCAAATTACAAGAGTGTTGAAAAAAAACGGTATCCGGAGCAGAATACAGAAAAACTTTTACTACAAAAGTTGTAGCAAATTGTGCCCTTAACACAATGGTCTGTAACTTTTTTGCTCCCAGATGCATCAATGTGGAGAATTCTTAAAAAATGTGGAAATTACAAGAGTGTTGAAAAAAAACGGTATCCGGAACAGAATACAGAAAAACTTTTACTACAAAAGTTTTAGCAAATTGTGCCCTTAACACAATGGTCTGTAACCTTTTTGCTCCCAGATGCATCAATGTGGAGAATTTTTCAAAAATGTGGAAATTACAAGAGTGTTGAAAAAAAACGGTATCCGGAGCAGAATACAGAAAAATTTTTACTACAAAAGTTGTAGCAAATTGTGCCCTTAACACAATGGTCTGTAACCTTTTTGCTCCCAGATGCATCAATGTGGAGAATTTTTGAAAAATGTGGAAATTACAAGAGTGTTGAAAAAAAACGGTATCCGGAGCAGAATACAGAAAAACTTTTACTACAAAAGTTGTAGCAAATTGTGCGTAACCTTTTTGCTCCCAGATGCATCAATGCGGAGAATTTTTCAAAAATGTGGAAATTACAAGAGTGTTGAAAAAAAAACGGTATCCGGAGCAGAATACAGAAAAACTTTTACTACAAAAGTTGTAGCAAATTGTGCCCTTAACACAATGGTCTGTAACTTTTTTGCTCCCAGATGCATCAATGTGGAGAATTTTTGAAAAATGTGCAAATTACAAGAGTGTTGAAAAAAAACGGTATCCGGAGCAGAATACAGAAAAACTTTTACTACAAAAGTTGTAGCAAATTGTGCCCTTAACACAATGGTCCGTAACTTTTTTGCTCCCAGATGCATCAATGTGGAGAATTCTTAAAAAATGTGGAAATTACAAGAGTGTTGAAAAAAAACGGTATCCGGAACAGAATACAGAAAAACTTTTACGACAAAAGTTTTAGCAAATTGTGCCCTTAACACAATGGTCTGTAACCTTTTTGCTCCCAGATGCATCAATGCGGAGAATTTTTCAAAAATGTGGAAATTACAAGAGTGTTGAAAAAAAACGGTATCCGGAGCAGAATACAGAAAAACTTTTACTACAAAAGTTGTAGCAAATTGTGCCCTTAACACAATGGTCTGTAACCTTTTTGCTCCCAGATGCATCAATGTGGAGAATTTTTGAAAAATGTGGAAATTACAAGAGTGTTGAAAAAAAACGGTATCCGGAGCAGAATACAGAAAAACTTTTACTACAAAAGTTGTAGCAAATTGTGCCCTTAACACAATGGTCTGTAACCTTTTTGCTGCCAGATGCATCAATGCGGAGAATTTTTGAAGAATGTGCAAATTACAAGAGTGTTGAAAAAAAACGGTATCCGGAGCAGAATACAGAAAAACTTTTACTACAAAAGTTGTAGCAAATTGTGCCCTTAACACAATGGTCTGTAACCTTTTTGCTCCCAGATGCATCAATGTGGAGAATTCTTAAAAAATGTGGAAATTACAAGAGTGTTGAAAAAAAACGGTATCCGGAACAGAATACAGAAAAACTTTTACTACAAAAGTTTTAGCAAATTGTGCCCTTAACACAATGGTCTGTAACCTTTTTGCTCCCAGATGCATCAATGTGGAGAATTTTTCAAAAATGTGGAAATTACAAGAGTGTTGAAAAAAAACGGTATCCGGAGCAGAATACAGAAAAATTTTTACCACAAAAGTTGTAGCAAATTGTGCCCTTAACACAATGGTCTGTAACCTTTTTGCTCCCAGATGCATCAATGTGGAGAATTTTTCAAAAATGTGGAAATTACAAGAGTGTTGAAAAAAAACGGTATCCGGAGCAGAATACAGAAAAACTTTTACTACAAAAGTTGTAGCAAATTGTGCCCTTAACACAATGGTCTGTAACCTTTTTGCTCCCAGATGCATCAATGTGGAGAATTTTTGAAAAATGTGCAAATTACAAGAGTGTTGAAAAAAAACGGTATCCGGAGCAGAATACAGAAAAACTTTTACTACAAAAGTTGTAGCAAATTGTGCCCTTAACACAATGGTCTGTAACTTTTTTGCTCCCAGATGCATCAATGTGGAGAATTCTTAAAAAATGTGGAAATTACAAGAGTGTTGAAAAAAAACGGTATCCGGAACAGAATACAGAAAAACTTTTACTACAAAAGTTTTAGCAAATTGTGCCCTTAACACAATGGTCTGTAACCTTTTTGCTCCCAGATGCATCAATGTGGAGAATTTTTCAAAAATGTGGAAATTACAAGAGTGTTGAAAAAAAACGGTATCCGGAGCAGAATACAGAAAAATTTTTACTACAAAAGTTGTAGCAAATTGTGCCCTTAACACAATGGTCTGTAACCTTTTTGCTCCCAGATGCATCAATGTGGAGAATTTTTGAAAAATGTGGAAATTACAAGAGTGTTGAAAAAAAACGGTATCCGGAGCAGAATACAGAAAAACTTTTACTACAAAAGTTGTAGCAAATTGTGCGTAACCTTTTTGCTCCCAGATGCATCAATGCGGAGAATTTTTCAAAAATGTGGAAATTACAAGAGTGTTGAAAAAAAAACGGTATCCGGAGCAGAATACAGAAAAACTTTTACTACAAAAGTTGTAGCAAATTGTGCCCTTAACACAATGGTCTGTAACTTTTTTGCTCCCAGATGCATCAATGTGGAGAATTTTTGAAAAATGTGCAAATTACAAGAGTGTTGAAAAAAAACGGTATCCGGAGCAGAATACAGAAAAACTTTTACTACAAAAGTTGTAGCAAATTGTGCCCTTAACACAATGGTCCGTAACTTTTTTGCTCCCAGATGCATCAATGTGGAGAATTCTTAAAAAATGTGGAAATTACAAGAGTGTTGAAAAAAAACGGTATCCGGAACAGAATACAGAAAAACTTTTACGACAAAAGTTTTAGCAAATTGTGCCCTTAACACAATGGTCTGTAACCTTTTTGCTCCCAGATGCATCAATGGGGAGAATTTTTGAAAAATGTGGAAATTACAAGAGTGGTGAAAAAAAACGGTATCCGGAGCAGAATACAGAAAAACTTTTACTACAAAAGTTGTAGCAAATTGTGCCCTTAACACAATGGTCTGTAACCTTTTTGCTCCCAGATGCATCAATGCGGAGAATTTTTGAAGAATGTGCAAATTACAAGAGTGTTGAAAAAAAACGGTATCCGGAGCAGAATACAGAAAAACTTTTACTTCAAAAGTTGTAGCAAATTGTGCCCTTAACACAATGGTCTGTAACTTTTTTGCTCCCAGATGCATCAATGTGGAGAATTTTTGAAAAATGTGCAAATTACAAGAGTGTTGAAAAAAAACGGTATCCGGAGCAGAATACAGAAAAACTTTTACTACAAAAGTTGTAGCAAATTGTGCCCTTAACACAATGGTCTGTAACTTTTTTGCTCCCAGATGCATCAATGTGGAGAATTCTTAAAAAATGTGGAAATTACAAGAGTGTTGAAAAAAAACGGTATCCGGAACAGAATACAGAAAAACTTTTACTACAAAAGTTTTAGCAAATTGTGCCCTTAACACAATGGTCTGTAACCTTTTTGCTCCCAGATGCATCAATGTGGAGAATTTTTCAAAAATGTGGAAATTACAAGAGTGTTGAAAAAAAACGGTATCCGGAGCAGAATACAGAAAAATTTTTACCACAAAAGTTGTAGCAAATTGTGCCCTTAACACAATGGTCTGTAACCTTTTTGCTCCCAGATGCATCAATGTGGAGAATTTTTCAAAAATGTGGAAATTACAAGAGTGTTGAAAAAAAACGGTATCCGGAGCAGAATACAGAAAAACTTTTACTACAAAAGTTGTAGCAAATTGTGCCCTTAACACAATGGTCTGTAACCTTTTTGCTCCCAGATGCATCAATGTGGAGAATTTTTGAAAAATGTGGAAATTACAAGAGTGTTGAAAAAAAACGGTATCCGGAGCAGAATACAGAAAAACTTTTACTACAAAAGTTGTAGCAAATTGTGCCCTTAACACAATGGTCTGTAACTTTTTTGCTCCCAGATGCATCAATGTGGAGAATTCTTAAAAAATGTGGAAATTACAAGAGTGTTGAAAAAAAACGGTATCCGGAACAGAATACAGAAAAACTTTTACTACAAAAGTTTTAGCAAATTGTGCCCTTAACACAATGGTCTGTAACCTTTTTGCTCCCAGATGCATCAATGTGGAGAATTTTTCAAAAATGTGGAAATTACAAGAGTGTTGAAAAAAAACGGTATCCGGAGCAGAATACAGAAAAATTTTTACTACAAAAGTTGTAGCAAATTGTGCCCTTAACACAATGGTCTGTAACCTTTTTGCTCCCAGATGCATCAATATGGAGAATTTTTGAAAAATGTGGAAATTACAAGAGTGTTGAAAAAAAACGGTATCCGGAGCAGAATACAGAAAAACTTTTACTACAAAAGTTGTAGCAAATTGTGCGTAACCTTTTTGCTCCCAGATGCATCAATGCGGAGAATTTTTCAAAAATGTGGAAATTACAAGAGTGTTGAAAAAAAAACGGTATCCGGAGCAGAATACAGAAAAACTTTTACTACAAAAGTTGTAGCAAATTGTGCCCTTAACACAATGGTCTGTAACTTTTTTGCTCCCAGATGCATCAATGTGGAGAATTTTTGAAAAATGTGCAAATTACAAGAGTGTTGAAAAAAAACGGTATCCGGAGCAGAATACAGAAAAACTTTTACTACAAAAGTTGTAGCAAATTGTGCCCTTAACACAATGGTCCGTAACTTTTTTGCTCCCAGATGCATCAATGTGGAGAATTCTTAAAAAATGTGGAAATTACAAGAGTGTTGAAAAAAAACGGTATCCGGAACAGAATACAGAAAAACTTTTACGACAAAAGTTTTAGCAAATTGTGCCCTTAACACAATGGTCTGTAACCTTTTTGCTCCCAGATGCATCAATGCGGAGAATTTTTCAAAAATGTGGAAATTACAAGAGTGTTGAAAAAAAACGGTATCCGGAGCAGAATACAGAAAAACTTTTACTACAAAAGTTGTAGCAAATTGTGCCCTTAACACAATGGTCTGTAACCTTTTTGCTCCCAGATGCATCAATGTGGAGAATTTTTGAAAAATGTGGAAATTACAAGAGTGTTGAAAAAAAACGGTATCCGGAGCAGAATACAGAAAAACTTTTACTACAAAAGTTGTAGCAAATTGTGCCCTTAACACAATGGTCTGTAACCTTTTTGCTGCCAGATGCATCAATGCGGAGAATTTTTGAAGAATGTGCAAATTACAAGAGTGTTGAAAAAAAACGGTATCCGGAGCAGAATACAGAAAAACTTTTACTTCAAAAGTTGTAGCAAATTGTGCCCTTAACACAATGGTCTGTAACTTTTTTGCTCCCAGATGCATCAATGTGGAGAATTTTTGAAAAATGTGCAAATTACAAGAGTGTTGAAAAAAAACGGTATCCGGAGCAGAATACAGAAAAACTTTTACTACAAAAGTTGTAGCAAATTGTGCCCTTAACACAATGGTCTGTAACTTTTTTGCTCCCAGATGCATCAATGTGGAGAATTCTTAAAAAATGTGGAAATTACAAGAGTGTTGAAAAAAAACGGTATCCGGAACAGAATACAGAAAAACTTTTACTACAAAAGTTTTAGCAAATTGTGCCCTTAACACAATGGTCTGTAACCTTTTTGCTCCCAGATGCATCAATGTGGAGAATTTTTCAAAAATGTGGAAATTACAAGAGTGTTGAAAAAAAACGGTATCCGGAGCAGAATACAGAAAAATTTTTACTACAAAAGTTGTAGCAAATTGTGCCCTTAACACAATGGTCTGTAACCTTTTTGCTCCCAGATGCATCAATGTGGAGAATTTTTGAAAAATGTGGAAATTACAAGAGTGTTGAAAAAAAACGGTATCCGGAGCAGAATACAGAAAAACTTTTACTACAAAAGTTGTAGCAAATTGTGCGTAACCTTTTTGCTCCCAGATGCATCAATGCGGAGAATTTTTCAAAAATGTGGAAATTACAAGAGTGTTGAAAAAAAAACGGTATCCGGAGCAGAATACAGAAAAACTTTTACTACAAAAGTTGTAGCAAATTGTGCCCTTAACACAATGGTCTGTAACCTTTTTGCTCCCAGATGCATCAATGTGGAGAATTTTTGAAAAATGTGGAAATTACAAGAGTGTTGAAAAAAAAACGGTATCCGGAGCAGAATACAGAAAAACTTTTACTACAAAAGTTGTAGCAAATTGTGCCCTTAACACAATGGTCTGTAACCTTTTTGCTCCCAGATGCATCAATGTGGAGAATTTTTGAAAAATGTGGAAATTACAAGAGTGTTGAAAAAAAACGGTATCCGGAACAGAATACAGAAAAACTTTTACTACAAAAGTTGTAGCAAATTGTGCCCTTAACACAATGGTCTGTAACCTTTTTGCTCCCAGATGCATCAATGCGGAGAATTTTTCAAAAATGTGGAAATTACAAGAGTGTTGAAAAAAAACGGTATCCGGAGCAGAATACAGAAAAACTTTTACTACAAAAGTTGTAGCAAATTGTGCCCTTAACACAATGGTCGGTAACCTTTTTGCTCCCAGATGCATCAATGTGGAGAATTTTTGAAAAATGTGGAAATTACAAGAGTGTTGAAAAAAAACGGTATCCGGAGCAGAATACAGAAAAACTTTTACTACAAAAGTTGTAGCAAATTGTGCCCTTAACACAATGGTCTGTAACTTTTTTGCTCCCAGATGCATCAATGTGGAGAATTTTTGAAAAATGTGCAAATTACAAGAGTGTTGAAAAAAAACGGTATCCGGAGCAGAATACAGAAAAACTTTTACTACAAAAGTTGTAGCAAATTGTGCCCTTAACACAATGGTCCGTAACTTTTTTGCTCCCAGATGCATCAATGTGGAGAATTTTTGAAAAATGTGCAAATTACAAGAGTGTTGAAAAAAAACGGTATCCGGAGCAGAATACAGAAAAACTTTTACTACAAAAGTTGTAGCAAATTGTGCCCTTAACACAATGGTCTGTAACTTTTTTGCTCCCAGATGCATCAATGTGGAGAATTCTTAAAAAATGTGGAAATTACAAGAGTGTTGAAAAAAAACGGTATCCGGAACAGAATACAGAAAAACTTTTACTACAAAAGTTTTAGCAAATTGTGCCCTTAACACAATGGTCTGTAACCTTTTTGCTCCCAGATGCATCAATGTGGAGAATTTTTCAAAAATGTGGAAATTACAAGAGTGTTGAAAAAAAACGGTATCCGGAGCAGAATACAGAAAAATTTTTACTACAAAAGTTGTAGCAAATTGTGCCCTTAACACAATGGTCTGTAACCTTTTTGCTCCCAGATGCATCAATGTGGAGAATTTTTGAAAAATGTGGAAATTACAAGAGTGTTGAAAAAAAACGGTATCCGGAGCAGAATACAGAAAAACTTTTACTACAAAAGTTGTAGCAAATTGTGCGTAACCTTTTTGCTCCCAGATGCATCAATGCGGAGAATTTTTCAAAAATGTGGAAATTACAAGAGTGTTGAAAAAAAACGGTATCCGGAGCAGAATACAGAAAAACTTTTACTACAAAAGTTGTAGCAAATTGTGCCCTTAACACAATGGTCTGTAACCTTTTTGCTCCCAGATGCATCAATGTGGAGAATTTTTGAAAAATGTGGAAATTACAAGAGTGTTGAAAAAAAACGGTATCCGGAACAGAATACAGAAAAACTTTTACTACAAAAGTTGTAGCAAATTGTGCCCTTAACACAATGGTCTGTAACCTTTTTGCTCCCAGATGCATCAATGCGGAGAATTTTTCAAAAATGTGGAAATTACAAGAGTGTTGAAAAAAAACGGTATCCGGAGCAGAATACAGAAAAACTTTTACTACAAAAGTTGTAGCAAATTGTGCCCTTAACACAATGGTCGGTAACCTTTTTGCTCCCAGATGCATCAATGTGGAGAATTTTTGAAAAATGTGGAAATTACAAGAGTGTTGAAAAAAAACGGTATCCGGAGCAGAATACAGAAAAACTTTTACTACAAAAGTTGTAGCAAATTGTGCCCTTAACACAATGGTCTGTAACCTTTTTGCTCCCAGATGCATCAATGCGGAGAATTTTTCAAAAATGTGGAAATTACAAGAGTGTTGAAAAAAAACGGTATCCGGAGCAGAATACAGAAAAACTTTTACTACAAAAGTTGTAGCAAATTGTGCCCTTAACACAATGGTCGGTAACCTTTTTGCTCCCAGATGCATCAATGTGGAGAATTTTTGAAAAATGTGGAAATTACAAGAGTGTTGAAAAAAAACGGTATCCGGAGCAGAATACAGAAAAACTTTTACTACAAAAGTTGTAGCAAATTGTGCCCTTAACACAATGGTCTGTAACTTTTTTGCTCCCAGATGCATCAATGTGGAGAATTTTTGAAAAATGTGCAAATTACCAGAGTGTTGAAAAAAAAACGGTATCCGGAGCAGAATACAGAAAAACTTTTACTACAAAAGTTGTAGCAAATTGTGCCCTTAACACAATGGTCCCTAACTTTTTTGCTCCCAGATGCATCAATGTGGAGAATTTTTGAAAAATGTGCAAATTACAAGAGTGTTGAAGAAAAACGGTATCCGGAGCAGAATACAGAAAAACTTTTACTACAAAAGTTGTAGCAAATTGTGCGTAACCTTTTTGCTCCCAGATGCATCAATGCGGAGAATTTTTCAAAAATGTGGAAATTACAAGAGTGTTGAAAAAAAAACGGTATCCGGAGCAGAATACAGAAAAACTTTTACTACAAAAGTTGTAGCAAATTGTGCCCTTAACACAATGGTCTGTAACCTTTTTGCTCCCAGATGCATCAATGTGGAGAATTTTTGAAAAATGTGGAAATTACAAGAGTGTTGAAAAAAAACGGTATCCGGAACAGAATACAGAAAAACTTTTACTACAAAAGTTGTAGCAAATTGTGCCCTTAACACAATGGTCTGTAACCTTTTTGCTCCCAGATGCATCAATGCGGAGAATTTTTCAAAAATGTGGAAATTACAAGAGTGTTGAAAAAAAACGGTATCCGGAGCAGAATACAGAAAAACTTTTACTACAAAAGTTGTAGCAAATTGTGCCCTTAACACAATGGTCGGTAACCTTTTTGCTCCCAGATGCATCAATGTGGAGAATTTTTGAAAAATGTGGAAATTACAAGAGTGTTGAAAAAAAACGGTATCCGGAGCAGAATACAGAAAAACTTTTACTACAAAAGTTGTAGCAAATTGTGCCCTTAACACAATGGTCTGTAACTTTTTTGCTCCCAGATGCATCAATGTGGAGAATTTTTGAAAAATGTGCAAATTACAAGAGTGTTGAAAAAAAACGGTATCCGGAGCAGAATACAGAAAAACTTTTACTACAAAAGTTGTAGCAAATTGTGCCCTTAACACAATGGTCCGTAACTTTTTTGCTCCCAGATGCATCAATGTGGAGAATTTTTGAAAAATGTGCAAATTACAAGAGTGTTGAAAAAAAACGGTATCCGGAGCAGAATACAGAAAAACTTTTACTACAAAAGTTGTAGCAAATTGTGCCCTTAACACAATGGTCTGTAACTTTTTTGCTCCCAGATGCATCAATGTGGAGAATTCTTAAAAAATGTGGAAATTACAAGAGTGTTGAAAAAAAACGGTATCCGGAACAGAATACAGAAAAACTTTTACTACAAAAGTTTTAGCAAATTGTGCCCTTAACACAATGGTCTGTAACCTTTTTGCTCCCAGATGCATCAATGTGGAGAATTTTTCAAAAATGTGGAAATTACAAGAGTGTTGAAAAAAAACGGTATCCGGAGCAGAATACAGAAAAATTTTTACTACAAAAGTTGTAGCAAATTGTGCCCTTAACACAATGGTCTGTAACCTTTTTGCTCCCAGATGCATCAATGTGGAGAATTTTTGAAAAATGTGGAAATTACAAGAGTGTTGAAAAAAAACGGTATCCGGAGCAGAATACAGAAAAACTTTTACTACAAAAGTTGTAGCAAATTGTGCGTAACCTTTTTGCTCCCAGATGCATCAATGCGGAGAATTTTTCAAAAATGTGGAAATTACAAGAGTGTTGAAAAAAAACGGTATCCGGAGCAGAATACAGAAAAACTTTTACTACAAAAGTTGTAGCAAATTGTGCCCTTAACACAATGGTCTGTAACCTTTTTGCTCCCAGATGCATCAATGTGGAGAATTTTTGAAAAATGTGGAAATTACAAGAGTGTTGAAAAAAAACGGTATCCGGAACAGAATACAGAAAAACTTTTACTACAAAAGTTGTAGCAAATTGTGCCCTTAACACAATGGTCTGTAACCTTTTTGCTCCCAGATGCATCAATGCGGAGAATTTTTCAAAAATGTGGAAATTACAAGAGTGTTGAAAAAAAACGGTATCCGGAGCAGAATACAGAAAAACTTTTACTACAAAAGTTGTAGCAAATTGTGCCCTTAACACAATGGTCGGTAACCTTTTTGCTCCCAGATGCATCAATGTGGAGAATTTTTGAAAAATGTGGAAATTACAAGAGTGTTGAAAAAAAACGGTATCCGGAGCAGAATACAGAAAAACTTTTACTACAAAAGTTGTAGCAAATTGTGCCCTTAACACAATGGTCTGTAACCTTTTTGCTCCCAGATGCATCAATGCGGAGAATTTTTCAAAAATGTGGAAATTACAAGAGTGTTGAAAAAAAACGGTATCCGGAGCAGAATACAGAAAAACTTTTACTACAAAAGTTGTAGCAAATTGTGCCCTTAACACAATGGTCGGTAACCTTTTTGCTCCCAGATGCATCAATGTGGAGAATTTTTGAAAAATGTGGAAATTACAAGAGTGTTGAAAAAAAACGGTATCCGGAGCAGAATACAGAAAAACTTTTACTACAAAAGTTGTAGCAAATTGTGCCCTTAACACAATGGTCTGTAACTTTTTTGCTCCCAGATGCATCAATGTGGAGAATTTTTGAAAAATGTGCAAATTACCAGAGTGTTGAAAAAAAAACGGTATCCGGAGCAGAATACAGAAAAACTTTTACTACAAAAGTTGTAGCAAATTGTGCCCTTAACACAATGGTCCCTAACTTTTTTGCTCCCAGATGCATCAATGTGGAGAATTTTTGAAAAATGTGCAAATTACAAGAGTGTTGAAGAAAAACGGTATCCGGAGCAGAATACAGAAAAACTTTTACTACAAAAGTTGTAGCAAATTGTGCGTAACCTTTTTGCTCCCAGATGCATCAATGCGGAGAATTTTTCAAAAATGTGGAAATTACAAGAGTGTTGAAAAAAAAACGGTATCCGGAGCAGAATACAGAAAAACTTTTACTACAAAAGTTGTAGCAAATTGTGCCCTTAACACAATGGTCTGTAACCTTTTTGCTCCCAGATGCATCAATGTGGAGAATTTTTGAAAAATGTGGAAATTACAAGAGTGTTGAAAAAAAACGGTATCCGGAACAGAATACAGAAAAACTTTTACTACAAAAGTTGTAGCAAATTGTGCCCTTAACACAATGGTCTGTAACCTTTTTGCTCCCAGATGCATCAATGCGGAGAATTTTTCAAAAATGTGGAAATTACAAGAGTGTTGAAAAAAAACGGTATCCGGAGCAGAATACAGAAAAACTTTTACTACAAAAGTTGTAGCAAATTGTGCCCTTAACACAATGGTCGGTAACCTTTTTGCTCCCAGATGCATCAATGTGGAGAATTTTTGAAAAATGTGGAAATTACAAGAGTGTTGAAAAAAAACGGTATCCGGAGCAGAATACAGAAAAACTTTTACTACAAAAGTTGTAGCAAATTGTGCCCTTAACACAATGGTCTGTAACTTTTTTGCTCCCAGATGCATCAATGTGGAGAATTTTTGAAAAATGTGCAAATTACAAGAGTGTTGAAAAAAAACGGTATCCGGAGCAGAATACAGAAAAACTTTTACTACAAAAGTTGTAGCAAATTGTGCCCTTAACACAATGGTCCGTAACTTTTTTGCTCCCAGATGCATCAATGTGGAGAATTTTTGAAAAATGTGCAAATTACAAGAGTGTTGAAAAAAAACGGTATCCGGAGCAGAATACAGAAAAACTTTTACTACAAAAGTTGTAGCAAATTGTGCCCTTAACACAATGGTCTGTAACTTTTTTGCTCCCAGATGCATCAATGTGGAGAATTCTTAAAAAATGTGGAAATTACAAGAGTGTTGAAAAAAAACGGTATCCAGAACAGAATACAGAAAAACTTTTACTACAAAAGTTTTAGCAAATTGTGCCCTTAACACAATGGTCTGTAACCTTTTTGCTCCCAGATGCATCAATGTGGAGAATTTTTCAAAAATGTGGAAATTACAAGAGTGTTGAAAAAAAACGGTATCCGGAGCAGAATACAGAAAAATTTTTACTACAAAAGTTGTAGCAAATTGTGCCCTTAACACAATGGTCTGTAACCTTTTTGCTCCCAGATGCATCAATGTGGAGAATTTTTGAAAAATGTGGAAATTACAAGAGTGTTGAAAAAAAACGGTATCCGGAGCAGAATACAGAAAAACTTTTACTACAAAAGTTGTAGCAAATTGTGCGTAACCTTTTTGCTCCCAGATGCATCAATGCGGAGAATTTTTCAAAAATGTGGAAATTACAAGAGTGTTGAAAAAAAACGGTATCCGGAGCAGAATACAGAAAAACTTTTACTACAAAAGTTGTAGCAAATTGTGCCCTTAACACAATGGTCTGTAACCTTTTTGCTCCCAGATGCATCAATGTGGAGAATTTTTGAAAAATGTGGAAATTACAAGAGTGTTGAAAAAAAACGGTATCCGGAACAGAATACAGAAAAACTTTTACTACAAAAGTTGTAGCAAATTGTGCCCTTAACACAATGGTCTGTAACCTTTTTGCTCCCAGATGCATCAATGCGGAGAATTTTTCAAAAATGTGGAAATTACAAGAGTGTTGAAAAAAAACGGTATCCGGAGCAGAATACAGAAAAACTTTTACTACAAAAGTTGTAGCAAATTGTGCCCTTAACACAATGGTCGGTAACCTTTTTGCTCCCAGATGCATCAATGTGGAGAATTTTTGAAAAATGTGGAAATTACAAGAGTGTTGAAAAAAAACGGTATCCGGAGCAGAATACAGAAAAACTTTTACTACAAAAGTTGTAGCAAATTGTGCCCTTAACACAATGGTCTGTAACCTTTTTGCTCCCAGATGCATCAATGCGGAGAATTTTTCAAAAATGTGGAAATTACAAGAGTGTTGAAAAAAAACGGTATCCGGAGCAGAATACAGAAAAACTTTTACTACAAAAGTTGTAGCAAATTGTGCCCTTAACACAATGGTCGGTAACCTTTTTGCTCCCAGATGCATCAATGTGGAGAATTTTTGAAAAATGTGGAAATTACAAGAGTGTTGAAAAAAAACGGTATCCGGAGCAGAATACAGAAAAACTTTTACTACAAAAGTTGTAGCAAATTGTGCCCTTAACACAATGGTCTGTAACTTTTTTGCTCCCAGATGCATCAATGTGGAGAATTTTTGAAAAATGTGCAAATTACCAGAGTGTTGAAAAAAAAACGGTATCCGGAGCAGAATACAGAAAAACTTTTACTACAAAAGTTGTAGCAAATTGTGCCCTTAACACAATGGTCCCTAACTTTTTTGCTCCCAGATGCATCAATGTGGAGAATTTTTGAAAAATGTGCAAATTACAAGAGTGTTGAAGAAAAACGGTATCCGGAGCAGAATACAGAAAAACTTTTACTACAAAAGTTGTAGCAAATTGTGCCCTTAACACAATGGTCTGTAACTGTTTTGCTCCCAGATGCATCAATGTGGAGAATTCTTAAAAAATGTGGAAATTACAAGAGTGTTGAAAAAAAACGGTATCCGGAACAGAATACAGAAAAACTTTTACTACAAAAGTTTTAGCAAATTGTGCCCTTAACACAATGGTCTGTAACCTTTTTGCTCCCAGATGCATCAATGTGGAGAATTTTTCAAAAATGTGGAAATTACAAGAGTGTTGAAAAAAAACGGTATCCGGAGCAGAATACAGAAAAATTTTTACTACAAAAGTTGTAGCAAATTGTGCCCTTAACACAATGGTCTGTAACCTTTTTGCTCCCAGATGCATCAATGTGGAGAATTTTTGAAAAATGTGGAAATTACAAGAGTGTTGAAAAAAAACGGTATCCGGAGCAGAATACAGAAAAACTTTTACTACAAAAGTTGTAGCAAATTGTGCGTAACCTTTTTGCTCCCAGATGCATCAATGCGGAGAATTTTTCAAAAATGTGGAAATTACAAGAGTGTTGAAAAAAAACGGTATCCGGAGCAGAATACAGAAAAACTTTTACTACAAAAGTTGTAGCAAATTGTGCCCTTAACACAATGGTCTGTAACCTTTTTGCTCCCAGATGCATCAATGTGGAGAATTTTTGAAAAATGTGGAAATTACAAGAGTGTTGAAAAAAAACGGTATCCGGAACAGAATACAGAAAAACTTTTACTACAAAAGTTGTAGCAAATTGTGCCCTTAACACAATGGTCTGTAACCTTTTTGCTCCCAGATGCATCAATGCGGAGAATTTTTCAAAAATGTGGAAATTACAAGAGTGTTGAAAAAAAACGGTATCCGGAGCAGAATACAGAAAAACTTTTACTACAAAAGTTGTAGCAAATTGTGCCCTTAACACAATGGTCGGTAACCTTTTTGCTCCCAGATGCATCAATGTGGAGAATTTTTGAAAAATGTGGAAATTACAAGAGTGTTGAAAAAAAACGGTATCCGGAGCAGAATACAGAAAAACTTTTACTACAAAAGTTGTAGCAAATTGTGCCCTTAACACAATGGTCTGTAACCTTTTTGCTCCCAGATGCATCAATGCGGAGAATTTTTCAAAAATGTGGAAATTACAAGAGTGTTGAAAAAAAACGGTATCCGGAGCAGAATACAGAAAAACTTTTACTACAAAAGTTGTAGCAAATTGTGCCCTTAACACAATGGTCGGTAACCTTTTTGCTCCCAGATGCATCAATGTGGAGAATTTTTGAAAAATGTGGAAATTACAAGAGTGTTGAAAAAAAACGGTATCCGGAGCAGAATACAGAAAAACTTTTACTACAAAAGTTGTAGCAAATTGTGCCCTTAACACAATGGTCTGTAACTTTTTTGCTCCCAGATGCATCAATGTGGAGAATTTTTGAAAAATGTGCAAATTACCAGAGTGTTGAAAAAAAAACGGTATCCGGAGCAGAATACAGAAAAACTTTTACTACAAAAGTTGTAGCAAATTGTGCCCTTAACACAATGGTCCCTAACTTTTTTGCTCCCAGATGCATCAATGTGGAGAATTTTTGAAAAATGTGCAAATTACAAGAGTGTTGAAGAAAAACGGTATCCGGAGCAGAATACAGAAAAACTTTTACTACAAAAGTTGTAGCAAATTGTGCCCTTAACACAATGGTCTGTAACTGTTTTGCTCCCAGATGCATCAATGTGGAGAATTCTTAAAAAATGTGGAAATTACAAGAGTGTTGAAAAAAAACGGTATCCGGAACAGAATACAGAAAAACTTTTACTACAAAAGTTTTAGCAAATTGTGCCCTTAACACAATGGTCTGTAACCTTTTTGCTCCCAGATGCATCAATGTGGAGAATTTTTCAAAAATGTGGAAATTACAAGAGTGTTGAAAAAAAACGGTATCCGGAGCAGAATACAGAAAAATTTTTACTACAAAAGTTGTAGCAAATTGTGCCCTTAACACAATGGTCTGTAACCTTTTTGCTCCCAGATGCATCAATGTGGAGAATTTTTGAAAAATGTGGAAATTACAAGAGTGTTGAAAAAAAACGGTATCCGGAGCAGAATACAGAAAAACTTTTACTACAAAAGTTGTAGCAAATTGTGCCCTTAACACAATGGTCTGTAACCTTTTTGCTCCCAGATGCATCAATGCGGAGAATTTTTCAAAAATGTGGAAATTACAAGAGTGTTGAAAAAAAAACGGTATCCGGAGCAGAATACAGAAAAACTTTTACTACAAAAGTTGTAGCAAATTGTGCCCTTAACACAATGGTCTGTAACCTTTTTGCTCCCAGATGCATCAATGTGGAGAATTTTTGAAAAATGTGGAAATTACAAGAGTGTTGAAAAAAAACGGTATCCGGAACAGAATACAGAAAAACTTTTACTACAAAAGTTGTAGCAAATTGTGCCCTTAACACAATGGTCTGTAACCTTTTTGCTCCCAGATGCATCAATGCGGAGAATTTTTCAAAAATGTGGAAATTACAAGAGTGTTGAAAAAAAACGGTATCCGGAGCAGAATACAGAAAAACTTTTACTACAAAAGTTGTAGCAAATTGTGCCCTTAACACAATGGTCGGTAACCTTTTTGCTCCCAGATGCATCAATGTGGAGAATTTTTGAAAAATGTGGAAATTACAAGAGTGTTGAAAAAAAACGGTATCCGGAGCAGAATACAGAAAAACTTTTACTACAAAAGTTGTAGCAAATTGTGCCCTTAACACAATGGTCCGTAACTTTTTTGCTCCCAGATGCATCAATGTGGAGAATTTTTGAAAAATGTGCAAATTACAAGAGTGTTGAAAAAAAACGGTATCAGGAGCAGAATACAGAAAAACTTTTACTACAAAAGTTGTAGCAAATTGTGCCCTTAACACAATGGTCTGTAACCTTTTTGCTCCCAGATGCATCAATGTGGAGAATTTTTGAAAAATGTGGAAATTACAAGAGTGTTGAAAAAAAACGGTATCCGGAGCAGAATACAGAAAAACTTTTACTACAAAAGTTGTAGCAAATTGTGCCCTTAACACAATGGTCTGTAACCTTTTTGCTCCCAGATGCATCAATGCGGAGAATTTTTCAAAAATGTGGAAATTACAAGAGTGTTGAAAAAAAAACGGTATCCGGAGCAGAATACAGAAAAACTTTTACTACAAAAGTTGTAGCAAATTGTGCCCTTAACACAATGGTCTGTAACCTTTTTGCTCCCAGATGCATCAATGCGGAGAATTTTTCAAAAATGTGGAAATTACAAGAGTGTTGAAAAAAAAACGGTATCCGGAGCAGAATACAGAAAAACTTTTACTACAAAAGTTGTAGCAAATTGTGCCCTTAACACAATGGTCTGTAACCTTTTTGCTCCCAGATGCATCAATGCGGAGAATTTTTCAAAAATGTGGAAATTACAAGAGTGTTGAAAAAAAACGGTATCCGGAGCAGAATACAGAAAAAGTTTTACTACAAAAGTTGTAGCAAATTGTGCCCTTAACACAATGGTCTGTAACTTTTTTGCTCCCAGATGCATCAATGTGGAGAATTTTTGAAAAATGTGCAAATTACAAGAGTTGAAAAAAAACGGTATCCGGAGCAGAATACAGAAAAACTTTTACTACAAAAGTTGTAGCAAATTGTGCCCTTAACACAATGGTCTGTAACTTTTTTGCTCCCAGATGCATCAATGTGGAGAATTCTTAAAAAATGTGGAAATTACAAGAGTGTTGAAAAAAAACGGTATCCGGAGCAGAATACAGAAAAACTTTTACTACAAAAGTTGTAGCAAATTGTGCCCTTAACACAATGGTCTGTAACCTTTTTGCTCCCAGATGCATCAATGCGGAGAATTTTTCAAAAATGTGGAAATTACAAGAGTGTTGAAAAAAAAACGGTATCCGGAGCAGAATACAGAAAAACTTTTACTACAAAAGTTGTAGCAAATTGTGCCCTTAACACAATGGTCTGTAACCTTTTTGCTCCCAGATGCATCAATGCGGAGAATTTTTCAAAAATGTGGAAATTACAAGAGTGTTGAAAAAAAACGGTATCCGGAGCAGAATACAGAAAAACTTTTACTACAAAAGTTGTAGCAAATTGTGCCCTTAACACAATGGTCTGTAACTTTTTTGCTCCCAGATGCATCAATGTGGAGAATTTTTGAAAAATGTGCAAATTACAAGAGTTGAAAAAAAACGGTATCCGGAGCAGAATACAGAAAAACTTTTACTACAAAAGTTGTAGCAAATTGTGCCCTTAACACAATGGTCTGTAACTTTTTTGCTCCCAGATGCATCAATGTGGAGAATTTTTGAAAAATGTGGAAATTACAAGAGTGTTGAAAAAAAACGGTATCCGGAACAGAATACAGAAAAACTTTTACTACAAAAGTTGTAGCAAATTGTGCCCTTAACACAATGGTCTGTAACCTTTTTGCTCCCAGATGCATCAATGCGGAGAATTTTTCAAAAATGTGGAAATTACAAGAGTGTTGAAAAAAAACGGTATCCGGAGCAGAATACAGAAAAACTTTTACTACAAAAGTTGTAGCAAATTGTGCCCTTAACACAATGGTCGGTAACCTTTTTGCTCCCAGATGCATCAATGTGGAGAATTTTTGAAAAATGTGCAAATTACAAGAGTGTTGAAAAAAAACGGTATCCGGAGCAGAATACAGAAAAACTTTTACTACAAAAGTTGTAGCAAATTGTGCCCTTAACACAATGGTCTGTAACCTTTTTGCTCCCAGATGCATCAATGCGGAGAATTTTTCAAAAATGTGGAAATTACAAGAGTGTTGAAAAAAAACGGTATCCGGAGCAGAATACAGAAAAACTTTTACTACAAAAGTTGTAGCAAATTGTGCCCTTAACACAATGGTCGGTAACCTTTTTGCTCCCAGATGCATCAATGTGGAGAATTTTTGAAAAATGTGCAAATTACAAGAGTGTTGAAAAAAAACGGTATCCGGAGCAGAATACAGAAAAACTTTTACTACAAAAGTTGTAGCAAATTGTGCCCTTAACACAATGGTCCGTAACTTTTTTGCTCCCAGATGCATCAATGTGGAGAATTTTTGAAAAATGTGCAAATTACAAGAGTGTTGAAAAAAAACGGTATCCGGAGCAGAATACAGAAAAACTTTTACTACAAAAGTTGTAGCAAATTGTGCCCTTAACACAATGGTCTGTAACTTTTTTGCTCCCAGATGCATCAATGTGGAGAATTTTTGAAAAATGTGCAAATTACAAGAGTTGAAAAAAAACGGTATCCGGAGCAGAATACAGAAAAACTTTTACTACAAAAGTTGTAGCAAATTGTGCCCTTAACACAATGGTCTGTAACTTTTTTGCTCCCAGATGCATCAATGTGGAGAATTCTTAAAAAATGTGGAAATTACAAGAGTGTTGAAAAAAAACGGTATCCGGAGCAGAATACAGAAAAACTTTTACTACAAAAGTTGTAGCAAATTGTGCCCTTAACACAATGGTCGGTAACCTTTTTGCTCCCAGATGCATCAATGTGGAGAATTTTTGAAAAATGTGCAAATTACAAGAGTGTTGAAAAAAAACGGTATCCGGAGCAGAATACAGAAAAACTTTTACTACAAAAGTTGTAGCAAATTGTGCCCTTAACACAATGGTCCGTAACTTTTTTGCTCCCAGATGCATCAATGCGGAGAATTTTTCAAAAATGTGGAAATTACAAGAGTGTTGAAAAAAAACGGTATCCGGAGCAGAATACAGAAAAACTTTTACTACAAAAGTTGTAGCAAATTGTGCCCTTAACACAATGGTCGGTAACCTTTTTGCTCCCAGATGCATCAATGTGGAGAATTTTTGAAAAATGTGGAAATTACAAGAGTGTTGAAAAAAAACGGTATCCGGAACAGAATACAGAAAAACTTTTACTACAAAAGTTGTAGCAAATTGTGCCCTTAACACAATGGTCTGTAACCTTTTTGCTCCCAGATGCATCAATGCGGAGAATTTTTCAAAAATGTGGAAATTACAAGAGTGTTGAAAAAAAACGGTATCCGGAGCAGAATACAGAAAAACTTTTACTACAAAAGTTGTAGCAAATTGTGCCCTTAACACAATGGTCGGTAACCTTTTTGCTCCCAGATGCATCAATGTGGAGAATTTTTGAAAAATGTGCAAATTACAAGAGTGTTGAAAAAAAACGGTATCCGGAGCAGAATACAGAAAAACTTTTACTACAAAAGTTGTAGCAAATTGTGCCCTTAACACAATGGTCCGTAACTTTTTTGCTCCCAGATGCATCAATGTGGAGAATTTTTGAAAAATGTGCAAATTACAAGAGTGTTGAAAAAAAACGGTATCAGGAGCAGAATACAGAAAAACTTTTACTACAAAAGTTGTAGCAAATTGTGCCCTTAACACAATGGTCTGTAACCTTTTTGCTCCCAGATGCATCAATGTGGAGAATTTTTGAAAAATGTGGAAATTACAAGAGTGTTGAAAAAAAACGGTATCCGGAGCAGAATACAGAAAAACTTTTACTACAAAAGTTGTAGCAAATTGTGCCCTTAACACAATGGTCTGTAACCTTTTTGCTCCCAGATGCATCAATGCGGAGAATTTTTCAAAAATGTGGAAATTACAAGAGTGTTGAAAAAAAAACGGTATCCGGAGCAGAATACAGAAAAACTTTTACTACAAAAGTTGTAGCAAATTGTGCCCTTAACACAATGGTCTGTAACCTTTTTGCTCCCAGATGCATCAATGCGGAGAATTTTTCAAAAATGTGGAAATTACAAGAGTGTTGAAAAAAAAACGGTATCCGGAGCAGAATACAGAAAAACTTTTACTACAAAAGTTGTAGCAAATTGTGCCCTTAACACAATGGTCTGTAACCTTTTTGCTCCCAGATGCATCAATGCGGAGAATTTTTCAAAAATGTGGAAATTACAAGAGTGTTGAAAAAAAACGGTATCCGGAGCAGAATACAGAAAAACTTTTACTACAAAAGTTGTAGCAAATTGTGCCCTTAACACAATGGTCTGTAACTTTTTTGCTCCCAGATGCATCAATGTGGAGAATTTTTGAAAAATGTGCAAATTACAAGAGTTGAAAAAAAACGGTATCCGGAGCAGAATACAGAAAAACTTTTACTACAAAAGTTGTAGCAAATTGTGCCCTTAACACAATGGTCTGTAACTTTTTTGCTCCCAGATGCATCAATGTGGAGAATTCTTAAAAAATGTGGAAATTACAAGAGTGTTGAAAAAAAACGGTATCCGGAGCAGAATACAGAAAAACTTTTACTACAAAAGTTGTAGCAAATTGTGCCCTTAACACAATGGTCGGTAACCTTTTTGCTCCCAGATGCATCAATGTGGAGAATTTTTGAAAAATGTGCAAATTACAAGAGTGTTGAAAAAAAACGGTATCCGGAGCAGAATACAGAAAAACTTTTACTACAAAAGTTGTAGCAAATTGTGCCCTTAACACAATGGTCCGTAACTTTTTTGCTCCCAGATGCATCAATGCGGAGAATTTTTCAAAAATGTGGAAATTACAAGAGTGTTGAAAAAAAACGGTATCCGGAGCAGAATACAGAAAAACTTTTACTACAAAAGTTGTAGCAAATTGTGCCCTTAACACAATGGTCGGTAACCTTTTTGCTCCCAGATGCATCAATGTGGAGAATTTTTGAAAAATGTGGAAATTACAAGAGTGTTGAAAAAAAACGGTATCCGGAACAGAATACAGAAAAACTTTTACTACAAAAGTTGTAGCAAATTGTGCCCTTAACACAATGGTCTGTAACCTTTTTGCTCCCAGATGCATCAATGCGGAGAATTTTTCAAAAATGTGGAAATTACAAGAGTGTTGAAAAAAAACGGTATCCGGAGCAGAATACAGAAAAACTTTTACTACAAAAGTTGTAGCAAATTGTGCCCTTAACACAATGGTCGGTAACCTTTTTGCTCCCAGATGCATCAATGTGGAGAATTTTTGAAAAATGTGCAAATTACAAGAGTGTTGAAAAAAAACGGTATCCGGAGCAGAATACAGAAAAACTTTTACTACAAAAGTTGTAGCAAATTGTGCCCTTAACACAATGGTCCGTAACTTTTTTGCTCCCAGATGCATCAATGTGGAGAATTTTTGAAAAATGTGCAAATTACAAGAGTGTTGAAAAAAAACGGTATCAGGAGCAGAATACAGAAAAACTTTTACTACAAAAGTTGTAGCAAATTGTGCCCTTAACACAATGGTCTGTAACCTTTTTGCTCCCAGATGCATCAATGTGGAGAATTTTTGAAAAATGTGGAAATTACAAGAGTGTTGAAAAAAAACGGTATCCGGAGCAGAATACAGAAAAACTTTTACTACAAAAGTTGTAGCAAATTGTGCCCTTAACACAATGGTCTGTAACCTTTTTGCTCCCAGATGCATCAATGCGGAGAATTTTTCAAAAATGTGGAAATTACAAGAGTGTTGAAAAAAAAACGGTATCCGGAGCAGAATACAGAAAAACTTTTACTACAAAAGTTGTAGCAAATTGTGCCCTTAACACAATGGTCTGTAACCTTTTTGCTCCCAGATGCATCAATGCGGAGAATTTTTCAAAAATGTGGAAATTACAAGAGTGTTGAAAAAAAAACGGTATCCGGAGCAGAATACAGAAAAACTTTTACTACAAAAGTTGTAGCAAATTGTGCCCTTAACACAATGGTCTGTAACCTTTTTGCTCCCAGATGCATCAATGCGGAGAATTTTTCAAAAATGTGGAAATTACAAGAGTGTTGAAAAAAAACGGTATCCGGAGCAGAATACAGAAAAACTTTTACTACAAAAGTTGTAGCAAATTGTGCCCTTAACACAATGGTCTGTAACTTTTTTGCTCCCAGATGCATCAATGTGGAGAATTTTTGAAAAATGTGCAAATTACAAGAGTTGAAAAAAAACGGTATCCGGAGCAGAATACAGAAAAACTTTTACTACAAAAGTTGTAGCAAATTGTGCCCTTAACACAATGGTCTGTAACTTTTTTGCTCCCAGATGCATCAATGTGGAGAATTCTTAAAAAATGTGGAAATTACAAGAGTGTTGAAAAAAAAACGGTATCCGGAGCAGAATACAGAAAAACTTTTACTACAAAAGTTGTAGCAAATTGTGCCCTTAACACAATGGTCTGTAACCTTTTTGCTCCCAGATGCATCAATGCGGAGAATTTTTCAAAAATGTGGAAATTACAAGAGTGTTGAAAAAAAAACGGTATCCGGAGCAGAATACAGAAAAACTTTTACTACAAAAGTTGTAGCAAATTGTGCCCTTAACACAATGGTCTGTAACCTTTTTGCTCCCAGATGCATCAATGCGGAGAATTTTTCAAAAATGTGGAAATTACAAGAGTGTTGAAAAAAAACGGTATCCGGAGCAGAATACAGAAAAACTTTTACTACAAAAGTTGTAGCAAATTGTGCCCTTAACACAATGGTCTGTAACTTTTTTGCTCCCAGATGCATCAATGTGGAGAATTTTTGAAAAATGTGCAAATTACAAGAGTTGAAAAAAAACGGTATCCGGAGCAGAATACAGAAAAACTTTTACTACAAAAGTTGTAGCAAATTGTGCCCTTAACACAATGGTCTGTAACTTTTTTGCTCCCAGATGCATCAATGTGGAGAATTCTTAAAAAATGTGGAAATTACAAGAGTGTTGAAAAAAAACGGTATCCGGAGCAGAATACAGAAAAACTTTTACTACAAAAGTTGTAGCAAATTGTGCCCTTAACACAATGGTCTGTAACTTTTTTGCTCCCAGATGCATCAATTTGGAGAATTCTTAAAAAATGTGGAAATTACAAGAGTGTTGAAAAAAAACGGTATCCGGAGCAGAATACAGAAAAACTTTTACTACAAAAGTTTTAGCAAATTGTGCCCTTAACACAATGGTCTGTAACCTTTTTGCTCCCAGATGCATCAATGTGGAGAATTTTTCAAAAATGTGGAAATTACAAGAGTGTTGAAAAAAAACGGTATCCGGAGCAGAATACAGAAAAATTTTTACTACAAAAGTTGTAGCAAATTGTGTCCTTAACACAATGGTCTGTAACCTTTTTGCTCCCAGATGCATCAATGTGGAGAATTTTTGAAAAATGTGGAAATTACAAGAGTGTTGAAAAAAAACGGTATCCGGAGCAGAATACAGAAAAACTTTTACTACAAAAGTTGTAGCAAATTGTGCCCTTAACACAATGGTCTGTAACCTTTTTGCTCCCAGATGCATCAATGCGGAGAATTTTTGAAAAATGTGGAAATTACAAGAGTGTTGAAAAAAAACGGTATCCGGAACAGAATACAGAAAAACTTTTACTACAAAAGTTGTAGCAAATTGTGCCCTTAACACAATGGTCTGTAACCTTTTTGCTCCCAGATGCATCAATGCGGAGAATTTTTCAAAAATGTGGAAATTACAAGAGTGTTGAAAAAAAACGGTATCCGGAGCAGAATACAGAAAAACTTTTACTACAAAAGTTGTAGCAAATTGTGCCCTTAACACAATGGTCGGTAACCTTTTTGCTCCCAGATGCATCAATGTGGAGAATTTTTGAAAAATGTGCAAATTACAAGAGTGTTGAAAAAAAACGGTATCCGGAGCAGAATACAGAAAAACTTTTACTACAAAAGTTGTAGCAAATTGTGCCCTTAACACAATGGTCCGTAACTTTTTTGCTCCCAGATGCATCAATGTGGAGAATTTTTGAAAAATGTGCAAATTACAAGAGTGTTGAAAAAAAACGGTATCAGGAGCAGAATACAGAAAAACTTTTACTACAAAAGTTGTAGCAAATTGTGCCCTTAACACAATGGTCTGTAACCTTTTTGCTCCCAGATGCATCAATGTGGAGAATTTTTGAAAAATGTGGAAATTACAAGAGTGTTGAAAAAAAACGGTATCCGGAGCAGAATACAGAAAAACTTTTACTACAAAAGTTGTAGCAAATTGTGCCCTTAACACAATGGTCTGTAACCTTTTTGCTCCCAGATGCATCAATGCGGAGAATTTTTCAAAAATGTGGAAATTACAAGAGTGTTGAAAAAAAAACGGTATCCGGAGCAGAATACAGAAAAACTTTTACTACAAAAGTTGTAGCAAATTGTGCCCTTAACACAATGGTCTGTAACCTTTTTGCTCCCAGATGCATCAATGTGGAGAATTCTTAAAAAATGTGGAAATTACAAGAGTGTTGAAAAAAAAAACGGTATCCGGAGCAGAATACAGAAAAACTTTTACTACAAAAGTTGTAGCAAATTGTGCCCTTAACACAATGGTCTGTAACCTTTTTGCTCCCAGATGCATCAATGCGGAGAATTTTTCAAAAATGTGGAAATTACAAGAGTGTTGAAAAAAAAACGGTATCCGGAGCAGAATACAGAAAAACTTTTACTACAAAAGTTGTAGCAAATTGTGCCCTTAACACAATGGTCTGTAACCTTTTTGCTCCCAGATGCATCAATGCGGAGAATTTTTCAAAAATGTGGAAATTACAAGAGTGTTGAAAAAAAACGGTATCCGGAGCAGAATACAGAAAAACTTTTACTACAAAAGTTGTAGCAAATTGTGCCCTTAACACAATGGTCTGTAACTTTTTTGCTCCCAGATGCATCAATGTGGAGAATTTTTGAAAAATGTGCAAATTACAAGAGTTGAAAAAAAACGGTATCCGGAGCAGAATACAGAAAAACTTTTACTACAAAAGTTGTAGCAAATTGTGCCCTTAACACAATGGTCTGTAACTTTTTTGCTCCCAGATGCATCAATGTGGAGAATTCTTAAAAAATGTGGAAATTACAAGAGTGTTGAAAAAAAACGGTATCCGGAGCAGAATACAGAAAAACTTTTACTACAAAAGTTGTAGCAAATTGTGCCCTTAACACAATGGTCTGTAACTTTTTTGCTCCCAGATGCATCAATGTGGAGAATTCTTAAAAAATGTGGAAATTACAAGAGTGTTGAAAAAAAACGGTATCCGGAGCAGAATACAGAAAAACTTTTACTACAAAAGTTTTAGCAAATTGTGCCCTTAACACAATGGTCTGTAACCTTTTTGCTCCCAGATGCATCAATGTGGAGAATTTTTCAAAAATGTGGAAATTACAAGAGTGTTGAAAAAAAACGGTATCCGGAGCAGAATACAGAAAAATTTTTACTACAAAAGTTGTAGCAAATTGTGTCCTTAACACAATGGTCTGTAACCTTTTTGCTCCCAGATGCATCAATGTGGAGAATTTTTGAAAAATGTGGAAATTACAAGAGTGTTGAAAAAAAACGGTATCCGGAGCAGAATACAGAAAAACTTTTACTACAAAAGTTGTAGCAAATTGTGCCCTTAACACAATGGTCTGTAACCTTTTTGCTCCCAGATGCATCAATGCGGAGAATTTTTGAAAAATGTGGAAATTACAAGAGTGTTGAAAAAAAACGGTATCCGGAACAGAATACAGAAAAACTTTTACTACAAAAGTTGTAGCAAATTGTGCCCTTAACACAATGGTCTGTAACCTTTTTGCTCCCAGATGCATCAATGCGGAGAATTTTTCAAAAATGTGGAAATTACAAGAGTGTTGAAAAAAAACGGTATCCGGAGCAGAATACAGAAAAACTTTTACTACAAAAGTTGTAGCAAATTGTGCCCTTAACACAATGGTCGGTAACCTTTTTGCTCCCAGATGCATCAATGTGGAGAATTTTTGAAAAATGTGCAAATTACAAGAGTGTTGAAAAAAAACGGTATCCGGAGCAGAATACAGAAAAACTTTTACTACAAAAGTTGTAGCAAATTGTGCCCTTAACACAATGGTCCGTAACTTTTTTGCTCCCAGATGCATCAATGTGGAGAATTTTTGAAAAATGTGCAAATTACAAGAGTGTTGAAAAAAAACGGTATCAGGAGCAGAATACAGAAAAACTTTTACTACAAAAGTTGTAGCAAATTGTGCCCTTAACACAATGGTCTGTAACCTTTTTGCTCCCAGATGCATCAATGTGGAGAATTTTTGAAAAATGTGGAAATTACAAGAGTGTTGAAAAAAAACGGTATCCGGAGCAGAATACAGAAAAACTTTTACTACAAAAGTTGTAGCAAATTGTGCCCTTAACACAATGGTCTGTAACCTTTTTGCTCCCAGATGCATCAATGCGGAGAATTTTTCAAAAATGTGGAAATTACAAGAGTGTTGAAAAAAAAACGGTATCCGGAGCAGAATACAGAAAAACTTTTACTACAAAAGTTGTAGCAAATTGTGCCCTTAACACAATGGTCTGTAACCTTTTTGCTCCCAGATGCATCAATGCGGAGAATTTTTCAAAAATGTGGAAATTACAAGAGTGTTGAAAAAAAAACGGTATCCGGAGCAGAATACAGAAAAACTTTTACTACAAAAGTTGTAGCAAATTGTGCCCTTAACACAATGGTCTGTAACCTTTTTGCTCCCAGATGCATCAATGCGGAGAATTTTTCAAAAATGTGGAAATTACAAGAGTGTTGAAAAAAAACGGTATCCGGAGCAGAATACAGAAAAACTTTTACTACAAAAGTTGTAGCAAATTGTGCCCTTAACACAATGGTCTGTAACTTTTTTGCTCCCAGATGCATCAATGTGGAGAATTTTTGAAAAATGTGCAAATTACAAGAGTTGAAAAAAAACGGTATCCGGAGCAGAATACAGAAAAACTTTTACTACAAAAGTTGTAGCAAATTGTGCCCTTAACACAATGGTCTGTAACTTTTTTGCTCCCAGATGCATCAATGTGGAGAATTCTTAAAAAATGTGGAAATTACAAGAGTGTTGAAAAAAAAACGGTATCCGGAGCAGAATACAGAAAAACTTTTACTACAAAAGTTGTAGCAAATTGTGCCCTTAACACAATGGTCTGTAACCTTTTTGCTCCCAGATGCATCAATGCGGAGAATTTTTCAAAAATGTGGAAATTACAAGAGTGTTGAAAAAAAAACGGTATCCGGAGCAGAATACAGAAAAACTTTTACTACAAAAGTTGTAGCAAATTGTGCCCTTAACACAATGGTCTGTAACCTTTTTGCTCCCAGATGCATCAATGCGGAGAATTTTTCAAAAATGTGGAAATTACAAGAGTGTTGAAAAAAAACGGTATCCGGAGCAGAATACAGAAAAACTTTTACTACAAAAGTTGTAGCAAATTGTGCCCTTAACACAATGGTCTGTAACTTTTTTGCTCCCAGATGCATCAATGTGGAGAATTTTTGAAAAATGTGCAAATTACAAGAGTTGAAAAAAAACGGTATCCGGAGCAGAATACAGAAAAACTTTTACTACAAAAGTTGTAGCAAATTGTGCCCTTAACACAATGGTCTGTAACTTTTTTGCTCCCAGATGCATCAATGTGGAGAATTCTTAAAAAATGTGGAAATTACAAGAGTGTTGAAAAAAAACGGTATCCGGAGCAGAATACAGAAAAACTTTTACTACAAAAGTTGTAGCAAATTGTGCCCTTAACACAATGGTCTGTAAATTTTTTGCTCCCAGATGCATCAATGTGGAGAATTCTTAAAAAATGTGGAAATTACAAGAGTGTTGAAAAAAAACGGTATCCGGAGCAGAATACAGAAAAACTTTTACTACAAAAGTTTTAGCAAATTGTGCCCTTAACACAATGGTCTGTAACCTTTTTGCTCCCAGATGCATCAATGTGGAGAATTTTTCAAAAATGTGGAAATTACAAGAGTGTTGAAAAAAAACGGTATCCGGAGCAGAATACAGAAAAATTTTTACTACAAAAGTTGTAGCAAATTGTGTCCTTAACACAATGGTCTGTAACCTTTTTGCTCCCAGATGCATCAATGTGGAGAATTTTTGAAAAATGTGGAAATTACAAGAGTGTTGAAAAAAAACGGTATCCGGAGCAGAATACAGAAAAACTTTTACTACAAAAGTTGTAGCAAATTGTGCCCTTAACACAATGGTCTGTAACCTTTTTGCTCCCAGATGCATCAATGCGGAGAATTTTTCAAAAATGTGGAAATTACAAGAGTGTTGAAAAAAAAACGGTATCCGGAGCAGAATACAGAAAAACTTTTACTACAAAAGTTGTAGCAAATTGTGCCCTTAACACAATGGTCTGTAACCTTTTTGCTCCCAGATGCATCAATGCGGAGAATTTTTCAAAAATGTGGAAATTACAAGAGTGTTGAAAAAAAAACGGTATCCGGAGCAGAATACAGAAAAACTTTTACTACAAAAGTTGTAGCAAATTGTGCCCTTAACACAATGGTCTGTAACCTTTTTGCTCCCAGATGCATCAATGCGGAGAATTTTTCAAAAATGTGGAAATTACAAGAGTGTTGAAAAAAAACGGTATCCGGAGCAGAATACAGAAAAACTTTTACTACAAAAGTTGTAGCAAATTGTGCCCTTAACACAATGGTCTGTAACTTTTTTGCTCCCAGATGCATCAATGTGGAGAATTTTTGAAAAATGTGCAAATTACAAGAGTTGAAAAAAAACGGTATCCGGAGCAGAATACAGAAAAACTTTTACTACAAAAGTTGTAGCAAATTGTGCCCTTAACACAATGGTCTGTAACTTTTTTGCTCCCAGATGCATCAATGTGGAGAATTCTTAAAAAATGTGGAAATTACAAGAGTGTTGAAAAAAAAACGGTATCCGGAGCAGAATACAGAAAAACTTTTACTACAAAAGTTGTAGCAAATTGTGCCCTTAACACAATGGTCTGTAACCTTTTTGCTCCCAGATGCATCAATGCGGAGAATTTTTCAAAAATGTGGAAATTACAAGAGTGTTGAAAAAAAAACGGTATCCGGAGCAGAATACAGAAAAACTTTTACTACAAAAGTTGTAGCAAATTGTGCCCTTAACACAATGGTCTGTAACCTTTTTGCTCCCAGATGCATCAATGCGGAGAATTTTTCAAAAATGTGGAAATTACAAGAGTGTTGAAAAAAAACGGTATCCGGAGCAGAATACAGAAAAACTTTTACTACAAAAGTTGTAGCAAATTGTGCCCTTAACACAATGGTCTGTAACTTTTTTGCTCCCAGATGCATCAATGTGGAGAATTTTTGAAAAATGTGCAAATTACAAGAGTTGAAAAAAAACGGTATCCGGAGCAGAATACAGAAAAACTTTTACTACAAAAGTTGTAGCAAATTGTGCCCTTAACACAATGGTCTGTAACTTTTTTGCTCCCAGATGCATCAATGTGGAGAATTCTTAAAAAATGTGGAAATTACAAGAGTGTTGAAAAAAAACGGTATCCGGAGCAGAATACAGAAAAACTTTTACTACAAAAGTTTTAGCAAATTGTGCCCTTAACACAATGGTCTGTAACCTTTTTGCTCCCAGATGCATCAATGTGGAGAATTTTTCAAAAATGTGGAAATTACAAGAGTGTTGAAAAAAAACGGTATCCGGAGCAGAATACAGAAAAACTTTTACTACAAAAGTTTTAGCAAATTGTGCCCTTAACACAATGGTCTGTAACTTTTTTGCTCCCAGATGCATCAATGTGGAGAATTCTTAAAAAATGTGGAAATTACAAGAGTGTTGAAAAAAAACGGTATCCGGAGCAGAATACAGAAAAACTTTTACTACAAAAGTTTTAGCAAATTGTGCCCTTAACACAATGGTCTGTAACCTTTTTGCTCCCAGATGCATCAATGTGGAGAATTTTTCAAAAATGTGGAAATTACAAGAGTGTTGAAAAAAAACGGTATCCGGAGCAGAATACAGAAAAATTTTTACTACAAAAGTTGTAGCAAATTGTGTCCTTAACACAATGGTCTGTAACCTTTTTGCTCCCAGATGCATCAATGTGGAGAATTTTTGAAAAATGTGGAAATTACAAGAGTGTTGAAAAAAAACGGTATCCGGAGCAGAATACAGAAAAACTTTTACTACAAAAGTTGTAGCAAATTGTGCCCTTAACACAATGGTCTGTAACCTTTTTGCTCCCAGATGCATCAATGCGGAGAATTTTTCAAAAATGTGGAAATTACAAGAGTGTTGAAAAAAAACGGTATCCGGAGCAGAATACAGAAAAACTTTTACTACAAAAGTTGTAGCAAATTGTGCCCTTAACACAATGGTCGGTAACCTTTTTGCTCCCAGATGCATCAATGTGGGGAATTTTTGAAAAATGTGGAAATTACAAGAGTGTTGAAAAAAAACGGTATCCGGAGCAGAATACAGAAAAACTTTTACTACAAAAGTTGTAGCAAATTGTGCCCTTAACACAATGGTCTGTAACTTTTTTGCTCCCAGATGCATCAATGTGGAGAATTTTTGAAAAATGTGCAAATTACAAGAGTTGAAAAAAAACGGTATCCGGAGCAGAATACAGAAAAACTTTTACTACAAAAGTTGTAGCAAATTGTGCCCTTAACACAATGGTCTGTAACTTTTTTGCTCCCAGATGCATCAATGTGGAGAATTCTTAAAAAATGTGGAAATTACAAGAGTGTTGAAAAAAAACGGTATCCGGAGCAGAATACAGAAAAACTTTTACTACAAAAGTTGTAGCAAATTGTGCCCTTAACACAATGGTCTGTAACTTTTTTGCTCCCAGATGCATCAATGTGGAGAATTCTTAAAAAATGTGGAAATTACAAGAGTGTTGAAAAAAAACGGTATCCGGAGCAGAATACAGAAAAACTTTTACTACAAAAGTTTTAGCAAATTGTGCCCTTAACACAATGGTCTGTAACCTTTTTGCTCCCAGATGCATCAATGTGGAGAATTTTTCAAAAATGTGGAAATTACAAGAGTGTTGAAAAAAAACGGTATCCGGAGCAGAATACAGAAAAATTTTTACTACAAAAGTTGTAGCAAATTGTGTCCTTAACACAATGGTCTGTAACCTTTTTGCTGCCAGATGCATCAATGTGGAGAATTTTTGAAAAATGTGGAAATTACAAGAGTGTTGAAAAAAAACGGTATCCGGAGCAGAATACAGAAAAACTTTTACTACAAAAGTTGTAGCAAATTGTGCCCTTAACACAATGGTCTGTAACCTTTTTGCTCCCAGATGCATCAATGCGGAGAATTTTTCAAAAATGTGGAAATTACAAGAGTGTTGAAAAAAAACGGTATCCGGAGCAGAATACAGAAAAACTTTTACTACAAAAGTTGTAGCAAATTGTGCCCTTAACACAATGGTCGGTAACCTTTTTGCTCCCAGATGCATCAATGTGGGGAATTTTTGAAAAATGTGGAAATTACAAGAGTGTTGAAAAAAAACGGTATCCGGAGCAGAATACAGAAAAACTTTTACTACAAAAGTTGTAGCAAATTGTGCCCTTAACACAATGGTCGGTAACCTTTTTGCTCCCAGATGCATCAATGTGGAGAATTTTTGAAAAATGTGGAAATTACAAGAGTGTTGAAAAAAAACGGTATCCGGAGCAGAATACAGAAAAACTTTTACTACAAAAGTTGTAGCAAATTGTGCCCTTAACACAATGGTCTGTAACCTTTTTGCTCCCAGATGCATCAATGCGGAGAATTTTTCAAAAATGTGGAAATTACAAAAGTGTTGAAAAAAAAACGGTATCCGGAGCAGAATACAGAAAAACTTTTACTACAAAAGTTGTAGCAAATTGTGCCCTTAACACAATGGTCTGTAACCTTTTTGCTCCCAGATGCATCAATGTGGAGAATTTTTGAAAAATGTGGAAATTACAAGAGTGTTGAAAAAAAACGGTATCCGGAACAGAATACAGAAAAACTTTTACTACAAAAGTTGTAGCAAATTGTGCCCTTAACACAATGGTCTGTAACCTTTTTGCTCCCAGATGCATCAATGCGGAGAATTTTTCAAAAATGTGGAAATTACAAGAGTGTTGAAAAAAAACGGTATCCGGAGCAGAATACAGAAAAACTTTTACTACAAAAGTTGTAGCAAATTGTGCCCTTAACACAATGGTCGGTAACCTTTTTGCTCCCAGATGCATCAATGTGGAGAATTTTTGAAAAATGTGGAAATTACAAGAGTGTTGAAAAAAAACGGTATCCGGAGCAGAATACAGAAAAACTTTTACTACAAAAGTTGTAGCAAATTGTGCCCTTAACACAATGGTCGGTAACCTTTTTGCTCCCAGATGCATCAATGTGGAGAATTTTTGAAAAATGTGGAAATTACAAGAGTGTTGAAAAAAAACGGTATCCGGAGCAGAATACAGAAAAACTTTTACTACAAAAGTTGTAGCAAATTGTGCCCTTAACACAATGGTCTGTAACTTTTTTGCTCCCAGATGCATCAATGTGGAGAATTTTTGAAAAATGTGCAAATTACAAGAGTGTTGAAAAAAAACGGTATCCGGAGCAGAATACAGAAAAACTTTTACTACAAAAGTTGTAGCAAATTGTGCCCTTAACACAATGGTCCGTAACTTTTTTGCTCCCAGATGCATCAATGTGGAGAATTTTTGAAAAATGTGCAAATTACAAGAGTGTTGAAAAAAAACGGTATCCGGAGCAGAATACAGAAAAACTTTTACTACAAAAGTTGTAGCAAATTGTGCCCTTAACACAATGGTCCCTAACTTTTTTGCTCCCAGATGCATCAATGTGGAGAATTTTTGAAAAATGTGCAAATTACAAGAGTGTTGAAAAAAAACGGTATCCGGAGCAGAATACAGAAAAACTTTTACTACAAAAGTTGTAGCAAATTGTGCCCTTAACACAATGGTCTGTAACTTTTTTGCTCCCAGATGCATCAATGTGGAGAATTTTTGAAAAATGTGCAAATTACAAGAGTGTTGAAAAAAAACGGTATCCGGAGCAGAATACAGAAAAACTTTTACTACAAAAGTTGTAGCAAATTGTGCCCTTAACACAATGGTCTGTAACCTTTTTGCTCCCAGATGCATCAATGCGGAGAATTTTTCAAAAATGTGGAAATTACAAGAGTGTTGAAAAAAAACGGTATCCGGAGCAGAATACAGAAAAACTTTTACTACAAAAGTTGTAGCAAATTGTGCCCTTAACACAATGGTCTGTAACTTTTTTGCTCCCAGATGCATCAATGTGGAGAATTTTTGAAAAATGTGCAAATTACAAGAGTTGAAAAAAAACGGTATCCGGAGCAGAATACAGAAAAACTTTTACTACAAAAGTTGTAGCAAATTGTGCCCTTAACACAATGGTCTGTAACTTTTTTGCTCCCAGATGCATCAATGTGGAGAATTCTTAAAAAATGTGGAAATTACAAGAGTGTTGAAAAAAAACGGTATCCGGAGCAGAATACAGAAAAACTTTTACTACAAAAGTTGTAGCAAATTGTGCCCTTAACACAATGGTCTGTAACTTTTTTGCTCCCAGATGCATCAATGTGGAGAATTCTTAAAAAATGTGGAAATTACAAGAGTGTTGAAAAAAAACGGTATCCGGAGCAGAATACAGAAAAACTTTTACTACAAAAGTTTTAGCAAATTGTGCCCTTAACACAATGGTCTGTAACCTTTTTGCTCCCAGATGCATCAATGTGGAGAATTTTTCAAAAATGTGGAAATTACAAGAGTGTTGAAAAAAAACGGTATCCGGAGCAGAATACAGAAAAATTTTTACTACAAAAGTTGTAGCAAATTGTGCCCTTAACACAATGGTCTGTAACCTTTTTGCTCCCAGATGCATCAATGTGGAGAATTTTTGAAAAATGTGGAAATTACAAGAGTGTTGAAAAAAAACGGTATCCGGAGCAGAATACAGAAAAACTTTTACTACAAAAGTTGTAGCAAATTGTGCCCTTAACACAATGGTCTGTAACCTTTTTGCTCCCAGATGCATCAATGCGGAAAATTTTTCAAAAATGTGGAAATTACAAGAGTGTTGAAAAAAAAACGGTATCCGGAGCAGAATACAGAAAAACGTTTACTACAAAAGTTGTAGCAAATTGTGCCCTTAACACAATGGTCTGTAACCTTTTTGCTCCCAGATGCATCAATGGGGAGAATTTTTGAAAAATGTGGAAATTACAAGAGTGTTGAAAAAAAACGGTATCCGGAACAGAATACAGAAAAACTTTTACTACAAAAGTTGTAGCAAATTGTGCCCTTAACACAATGGTCTGTAACCTTTTTGCTCCCAGATGCATCAATGTGGAGAATTTTTGAAAAATGTGGAAATTACAAGAGTGTTGAAAAAAAACGGTATCCGGAACAGAATACAGAAAAACTTTTACTACAAAAGTTGTAGCAAATTGTGCCCTTAACACAATGGTCTGTAACTTTTTTGCTCCCAGATGCATCAATGTGGAGAATTTTTGAAAAATGTGCAAATTACAAGAGTGTTGAAAAAAAACGGTATCCGGAGCAGAATACAGAAAAACTTTTACTACAAAAGTTGTAGCAAATTGTGCCCTTAACACAATGGTCTGTAACTTTTTTGCTCCCAGATGCATCAATGTGGAGAATTCTTAAAAAATGTGGAAATTACAAGAGTGTTGAAAAAAAACGGTATCCGGAGCAGAATACAGAAAAACTTTTACTACAAAAGTTGTAGCAAATTGTGCCCTTAACACAATGGTCTGTAACTTTTTTGCTCCCAGATGCATCAATGGGGAGAATTTTTGAAAAATGTGCAAATTACAAGAGTGTTGAAAAAAAACGGTATCCGGAGCAGAATACAGAAAAACTTTTACTACAAAAGTTGTAGCAAATTGTGCCCTTAACACAATGGTCCCTAACTTTTTTGCTCCCAGATGCATCAATGTGGAGAATTTTTGAAAAATGTGCAAATTACAAGAGTGTTGAAAAAAAACGGTATCCGGAGCAGAATACAGAAAAACTTTTACTACAAAAGTTGTAGCAAATTGTGCCCTTAACACAATGGTCCCTAACTTTTTTGCTCCCAGATGCATCAATGTGGAGAATTTTTGAAAAATGTGCAAATTACAAGAGTGTTGAAAAAAAACGGTATCCGGAGCAGAATACAGAAAAACTTTTACTACAAAAGTTGTAGCAAATTGTGCCCTTAACACAATGGTCTGTAACTTTTTTGCTCCCAGATGCATCAATGTGGAGAATTTTTGAAAAATGTGCAAATTACAAGAGTGTTGAAAAAAAACGGTATCCGGAGCAGAATACAGAAAAACTTTTACTACAAAAGTTGTAGCAAATTGTGCCCTTAACACAATGGTCTGTAACTTTTTTGCTCCCAGATGCATCAATGTGGAGAATTCTTAAAAAATGTGGAAATTACAAGAGTGTTGAAAAAAAACGGTATCCGGAGCAGAATACAGAAAAACTTTTACTACAAAAGTTGTAGCAAATTGTGCCCTTAACACAATGGTCTGTAACTTTTTTGCTCCCAGATGCATCAATGTGGAGAATTTTTGAAAAATGTGCAAATTACAAGAGTGTTGAAAAAAAACGGTATCCGGAGCAGAATACAGAAAAACTTTTACTACAAAAGTTGTAGCAAATTGTGCCCTTAACACAATGGTCCGTAACTTTTTTGCTCCCAGATGCATCAATGTGGAGAATTCTTAAAAAATGTGGAAATTACAAGAGTGTTGAAAAAAAACGGTATCCGGAGCAGAATACAGAAAAACTTTTACTACAAAAGTTGTAGCAAATTGTGCCCTTAACACAATGGTCTGTAACTTTTTTGCTCCCAGATGCATCAATGTGGAGAATTTTTGAAAAATGTGCAAATTACAAGAGTGTTGAAAAAAAACGGTATCCGGAGCAGAATACAGAAAAACTTTTACTACAAAAGTTGTAGCAAATTGTGCCCTTAACACAATGGTCCCTAACTTTTTTGCTCCCAGATGCATCAATGTGGAGAATTTTTGAAAAATGTGCAAATTACAAGAGTGTTGAAAAAAAACGGTATCCGGAGCAGAATACAGAAAAACTTTTACTACAAAAGTTGTAGCAAATTGTGCCCTTAACACAGTGGTCTGCAACTTTTTTGCTCCCAGATGCATCAATGTGGAGAATTCTTAAAAAATGTGCAAATTACAAGAGTGTTGAAAAAAAACGGTATCCGGAGCAGAATACAGAAAAACTTTTACTACAAAAGTTGTAGCAAATTGTGCCCTTAACACAATGGTCTGTAACCTTTTTGCTCCCAGATGCATCAATGTGGAGAATTTTTGAAAAATGTGCAAATTACAAGAGTGTTGAAAAAAAACGGTATCCGGAGCAGAATACAGAAAAACTTTTACTACAAAAGTTGTAGCAAATTGTGCCCTTAACACAATGGTCCCTAACTTTTTTGCTCCCAGATGCATCAATGTGGAGAATTCTTAAAAAATGTGGAAATTACAAGAGTGTTGAAAAAAAACGGTATCCGGAGCAGAATACAGAAAAACTTTTACTACAAAAGTTGTAGCAAATTGTGCCCTTAACACAATGGTCTGTAACTTTTTTGCTCCCAGATGCATCAATGTGGAGAATTTTTGAAAAATGTGCAAATTACAAGAGTGTTGAAAAAAAACGGTATCCGGAGCAGAATACAGAAAAACTTTTACTACAAAAGTTGCAGCAAATTGTGCCCTTAACACAATGGTCTGTAACTTTTTTGCTCCCAGATGCATCAATGTGGAGAATTCTTAAAAAATGTGGAAATTACAAGAGTGTTGAAAAAAAACGGTATCCGGAGCAGAATACAGAAAAACTTTTACTACAAAAGTTGTAGCAAATTGTGCCCTTAACACAATGGTCCGTAACTTTTTTGCTCCCAGATGCATCAGTGTGGAGAATTTTTGAAAAATGTGCAAATTACAAGAGTGTTGAAAAAAAACGGTATCCGGAGCAGAATACAGAAAAACTTTTACTACAAAAGTTGTAGCAAATTGTGCCCTTAACACAATGGTCCGTAACTTTTTTGCTCCCAGATGCATCAATGTGGAGAATTCTTAAAAAATGTGGAAATTACAAGAGTGTTGAAAAAAAACGGTATCCGGAGCAGAATACAGAAAAACTTTTACTACAAAAGTTGTAGCAAATTGTGCCCTTAACACAATGGTCTGTAACTTTTTTGCTCCCAGATGCATCAATGTGGAGAATTTTTGAAAAATGTGCAAATTACAAGAGTGTTGAAAAAAAACGGTATCCGGAGCAGAATACAGAAAAACTTTTACTACAAAAGTTGTAGCAAATTGTGCCCTTAACACAATGGTCCCTAACTTTTTTGCTCCCAGATGCATCAATGTGGAGAATTTTTGAAAAATGTGCAAATTACAAGAGTGTTGAAAAAAAACGGTATCCGGAGCAGAATACAGAAAAACTTTTACTACAAAAGTTGTAGCAAATTGTGCCCTTAACACAGTGGTCTGCAACTTTTTTGCTCCCAGATGCATCAATGTGGAGAATTCTTAAAAAATGTGCAAATTACAAGAGTGTTGAAAAAAAACGGTATCCGGAGCAGAATACAGAAAAACTTTTACTACAAAAGTTGTAGCAAATTGTGCCCTTAACACAATGGTCTGTAACTTTTTTGCTCCCAGATGCATCAATGTGGAGAATTTTTGAAAAATGTGCAAATTACAAGAGTGTTGAAAAAAAACGGTATCCGGAGCAGAATACAGAAAAACTTTTACTACAAAAGTTGTAGCAAATTGTGCCCTTAACACAATGGTCCCTAACTTTTTTGCTCCCAGATGCATCAATGTGGAGAATTTTTGAAAAATGTGCAAATTACAAGAGTGTTGAAAAAAAACGGTATCCGGAGCAGAATACAGAAAAACTTTTACTACAAAAGTTGTAGCAAATTGTGCCCTTAACACAATGGTCTGTAACTTTTTTGCTCCCAGATGCATCAATGTGGAAAATTTTAGAAAAATGTGCAAATTACAAGAGTGTTGAAAAAAAACGGTATCCGGAGCAGAATACAGAAAAACTTTTACTACAAAAGTTGTAGCAAATTGTGCCCTTAACACAGTGGTCTGCAACTTTTTTGCTCCCAGATGCATCAATGTGGAGAATTCTTAAAAAATGTGCAAATTACAAGAGTGTTGAAAAAAAACGGTATCCGGAGCAGAATACAGAAAAACTTTTACTACAAAAGTTGTAGCAAATTGTGCCCTTAACACAATGGTCTGTAACCTTTTTGCTCCCAGATGCATCAATGCGGAGAATTTTTGAAGAATGTGCAAATTACAAGAGTGTTGAAAAAAAACGGTATCCGGAGCAGAATACAGAAAAACTTTTACTACAAAAGTTGTAGCAAATTGTGCCCTTAACACAATGGTCTGTAACTTTTTTGCTCCCAGATGCATCAATGTGGAGAATTTTAGAAAAATGTGCAAATTACAAGAGTGTTGAAAAAAAACGGTATCCGGAGCAGAATACAGAAAAACTTTTACTACAAAAGTTGTAGCAAATTGTGCCCTTAACACAGTGGTCTGCAACTTTTTTGCTCCCAGATGCATCAATGTGGAGAATTCTTAAAAAATGTGCAAATTACAAGAGTGTTGAAAAAAAACGGTATCCGGAGCAGAATACAGAAAAACTTTTACTACAAAAGTTGTAGCAAATTGTGCCCTTAACACAGTGGTCTGCAACTTTTTTGCTCCCAGATGCATCAATGTGGAGAATTCTTAAAAAATGTGCAAATTACAAGAGTGTTGAAAAAAAACGGTATCCGGAGCAGAATACAGAAAAACTTTTACTACAAAAGTTGTAGCAAATTGTGCCCTTAACACAATGGTCTGTAACTTTTTTGCTCCCAGATGCATCAATGTGGAGAATTTTAGAAAAATGTGCAAATTACAAGAGTGTTGAAAAAAAACGGTATCCGGAGCAGAATACAGAAAAACTTTTACTACAAAAGTTGTAGCAAATTGTGCCCTTAACACAATGGTCTGTAACTTTTTTGCTCCCAGATGCATCAATGTGGAGAATTCTTAAACAATGTGCAAATTACAAGAGTGTTGAAAAAAAACGGTATCCGGAGCAGAATACAGAAAAACTTTTACTACAAAAGTTGTAGCAAATTGTGCCCTTAACACAATGGTCTGTAACCTTTTTGCTCCCAGATGCATCAATGCGGAGAATTTTTCAAAAATGTGGAAATTACAAGAGTGTTGAAAAAAAAACGGTATCCGGAGCAGAATACAGAAAAACTTTTACTACAAAAGTTGTAGCAAATTGTGCCCTTAACACAATGGTCTATAACCTTTTTGCTCCCAGATGCATCAATGTGGAGAATTTTTGAAAAATGTGGAAATTACAAGAGTGTTGAAAAAAAACGGTATCCGGAGCAGAATACAGAAAAACTTTTACTACAAAAGTTGTAGCAAATTGTGCCCTTAACACAATGGTCTGTAACCTTTTTGCTCCCAGATGCATCAATGTGGAGAATTTTTGAAAAATGTGGAAATTACAAGAGTGTTGAAAAAAAACGGTATCTGGAGCAGAATACAGAAAAACTTTTACTACAAAAGTTGTAGCAAATTGTGCCCTTAACACAATGGTCCGTAACTTTTTTGCTCCCAGATGCATCAATGTGGAGAATTTTTGAAAAATGTGCAAATTACAAGAGTGTTGAAAAAAAACGGTATCCGGAGCAGAATACAGAGAAACTTTTACTACAAGTTGTAGCAAATTGTGCCCTTAACACAATGGTCCGTAACTTTTTTGCTCCCAGATGCATCAATGTGGAGAATTTTTGAAAAATGTGCAAATTACAAGAGTGTTGAAAAAAAACGGTATCCGGAGCAGAATACAGAAAAACTTTTACTACAAAAGTTGTAGCAAATTGTGCCCTTAACACAATGGTCTGTAACTTTTTTGCTCCCAGATGCATCAATGTGGAGAATTTTAGAAAAATGTGCAAATTACAAGAGTGTTGAAAAAAAACGGTATCCGGAGCAGAATACAGAAAAACTTTTACTACAAAAGTTGTAGCAAATTGTGCCCTTAACACAATGGTCTGTAACCTTTTTGCTCCCAGATGCATCAATGTGGAGAATTTTTGAAAAATGTGGAAATTACAAGAGTGTTGAAAAAAAACGGTATCCGGAGCAGAATACAGAAAAACTTTTACTACAAAAGTTGTAGCAAATTGTGCCCTTAACACAATGGTCTGTAACCATTTTGCTCCCAGATGCATCAATGTGGAGAATTTTTGAAAAATGTGGAAATTACAAGAGTGTTGAAAAAAAACGGTATCCGGAGCAGAATACAGAAAAACTTTTACTACAAAAGTTGTAGCAAATTGTGCCCTTAACACAATGGTCCGTAACTTTTTTGCTCCCAGATGCATCAATGTGGAGAATTTTTGAAAAATGTGCAAATTACAAGAGTGTTGAAAAAAAACGGTATCCGGAGCAGAATACAGAGAAACTTTTACTACAAGTTGTAGCAAATTGTGCCCTTAACACAATGGTCCGTAACTTTTTTGCTCCCAGATGCATCAATGTGGAGAATTTTTGAAAAATGTGCAAATTACAAGAGTGTTGAAAAAAAACGGTATCCGGAGCAGAATACAGAAAAACTTTTACTACAAAAGTTGTAGCAAATTGTGCCCTTAACACAATGGTCTGTAACTTTTTTGCTCCCAGATGCATCAATGTGGAGAATTTTAGAAAAATGTGCAAATTACAAGAGTGTTGAAAAAAAACGGTATCCGGAGCAGAATACAGAAAAACTTTTACTACAAAAGTTGTAGCAAATTGTGCCCTTAACACAGTGGTCTGCAACTTTTTTGCTCCCAGATGCATCAATGTGGAGAATTCTTAAAAAATGTGCAAATTACAAGAGTGTTGAAAAAAAACGGTATCCGGAGCAGAATACAGAAAAACTTTTACTACAAAAGTTGTAGCAAATTGTGCCCTTAACACAATGGTCTGTAACTTTTTTGCTCCCAGATGCATCAATGTGGAGAATTTTAGAAAAATGTGCAAATTACAAGAGTGTTGAAAAAAAACGGTATCCGGAGCAGAATACAGAAAAACTTTTACTACAAAAGTTGTAGCAAATTGTGCCCTTAACACAATGGTCTGTAACTTTTTTGCTCCCAGATGCATCAATGTGGAGAATTTTTGAAAAATGTGCAAATTACAAGAGTGTTGAAAAAAAACGGTATCCGGAGCAGAATACAGAAAAACTTTTACTACAAAAGTTGTAGCAAATTGTGCCCTTAACACAATGGTCTGTAACCTTTTTGCTCCCAGATGCATCAATGCGGAGAATTTTTGAAGAATGTGCAAATTACAAGAGTGTTGAAAAAAAACGGTATCCGGAGCAGAATACAGAAAAACTTTTACTTCAAAAGTTGTAGCAAATTGTGCCCTTAACACAATGGTCTGTAACTTTTTTGCTCCCAGATGCATCAATGTGGAGAATTTTAGAAAAATGTGCAAATTACAAGAGTGTTGAAAAAAAACGGTATCCGGAGCAGAATACAGAAAAACTTTTACTACAAAAGTTGTAGCAAATTGTGCCCTTAACACAGTGGTCTGCAACTTTTTTGCTCCCAGATGCATCAATGTGGAGAATTCTTAAAAAATGTGCAAATTACAAGAGTGTTGAAAAAAAACGGTATCCGGAGCAGAATACAGAAAAACTTTTACTACAAAAGTTGTAGCAAATTGTGCCCTTAACACAATGGTCGGTAACTTTTTTGCTCCCAGATGCATCAATGTGGACAATTTTTGAAAAATGTGCAAATTACAAGAGTGTTGAAAAAAAACGGTATCCGGAGCAGAATACAGAAAAACTTTTACTACAAAAGTTGTAGCAAATTGTGCCCTTAACACAATGGTCCCTAACTTTTTTGCTCCCAGATGCATCAATGTGGAGAATTTTTGAAAAATGTGCAAATTACAAGAGTGTTGAAAAAAAACGGTATCCGGAGCAGAATACAGAAAAACTTTTACTACAAAAGTTGTAGCAAATTGTGCCCTTAACACAGTGGTCTGCAACTTTTTTGCTCCCAGATGCATCAATGTGGAGAATTCTTAAAAAATGTGCAAATTACAAGAGTGTTGAAAAAAAACGGTATCCGGAGCAGAATACAGAAAAACTTTTACTACAAAAGTTGTAGCAAATTGTGCCCTTAACACAGTGGTCTGCAACTTTTTTGCTCCCAGATGCATCAATGTGGAGAATTCTTAAAAAATGTGCAAATTACAAGAGTGTTGAAAAAAAACGGTATCCGGAGCAGAATACAGAAAAACTTTTACTACAAAAGTTGTAGCAAATTGTGCCCTTAACACAATGGTCTGTAACTTTTTTGCTCCCAGATGCATCAATGTGGAGAATTTTAGAAAAATGTGCAAATTACAAGAGTGTTGAAAAAAAACGGTATCCGGAGCAGAATACAGAAAAACTTTTACTACAAAAGTTGTAGCAAATTGTGCCCTTAACACAATGGTCTGTAACTTTTTTGCTCCCAGATGCATCAATGTGGAGAATTTTTGAAAAATGTGCAAATTACAAGAGTGTTGAAAAAAAACGGTATCCGGAGCAGAATACAGAAAAACTTTTACTACAAAAGTTGTAGCAAATTGTGCCCTTAACACAATGGTCTGTAACCTTTTTGCTCCCAGATGCATCAATGCGGAGAATTTTTGAAGAATGTGCAAATTACAAGAGTGTTGAAAAAAAACGGTATCCGGAGCAGAATACAGAAAAACTTTTACTTCAAAAGTTGTAGCAAATTGTGCCCTTAACACAATGGTCTGTAACTTTTTTGCTCCCAGATGCATCAATGTGGAGAATTTTAGAAAAATGTGCAAATTACAAGAGTGTTGAAAAAAAACGGTATCCGGAGCAGAATACAGAAAAACTTTTACTACAAAAGTTGTAGCAAATTGTGCCCTTAACACAGTGGTCTGCAACTTTTTTGCTCCCAGATGCATCAATGTGGAGAATTTTTGAAAAATGTGGAAATTACAAGAGTGTTGAAAAAAAACGGTATCCGGAGCAGAATACAGAAAAACTTTTACTACAAAAGTTGTAGCAAATTGTGCCCTTAACACAATGGTCTGTAACCATTTTGCTCCCAGATGCATCAATGTGGAGAATTTTTGAAAAATGTGGAAATTACAAGAGTGTTGAAAAAAAACGGTATCCGGAGCAGAATACAGAAAAACTTTTACTACAAAAGTTGTAGCAAATTGTGCCCTTAACACAATGGTCCGTAACTTTTTTGCTCCCAGATGCATCAATGTGGAGAATTTTTGAAAAATGTGCAAATTACAAGAGTGTTGAAAAAAAACGGTATCCGGAGCAGAATACAGAGAAACTTTTACTACAAGTTGTAGCAAATTGTGCCCTTAACACAATGGTCCGTAACTTTTTTGCTCCCAGATGCATCAATGTGGAGAATTTTTGAAAAATGTGCAAATTACAAGAGTGTTGAAAAAAAACGGTATCCGGAGCAGAATACAGAAAAACTTTTACTACAAAAGTTGTAGCAAATTGTGCCCTTAACACAATGGTCTGTAACTTTTTTGCTCCCAGATGCATCAATGTGGAGAATTTTAGAAAAATGTGCAAATTACAAGAGTGTTGAAAAAAAACGGTATCCGGAGCAGAATACAGAAAAACTTTTACTACAAAAGTTGTAGCAAATTGTGCCCTTAACACAGTGGTCTGCAACTTTTTTGCTCCCAGATGCATCAATGTGGAGAATTCTTAAAAAATGTGCAAATTACAAGAGTGTTGAAAAAAAACGGTATCCGGAGCAGAATACAGAAAAACTTTTACTACAAAAGTTGTAGCAAATTGTGCCCTTAACACAATGGTCTGTAACTTTTTTGCTCCCAGATGCATCAATGTGGAGAATTTTAGAAAAATGTGCAAATTACAAGAGTGTTGAAAAAAAACGGTATCCGGAGCAGAATACAGAAAAACTTTTACTACAAAAGTTGTAGCAAATTGTGCCCTTAACACAATGGTCTGTAACTTTTTTGCTCCCAGATGCATCAATGTGGAGAATTTTTGAAAAATGTGCAAATTACAAGAGTGTTGAAAAAAAACGGTATCCGGAGCAGAATACAGAAAAACTTTTACTACAAAAGTTGTAGCAAATTGTGCCCTTAACACAATGGTCTGTAACCTTTTTGCTCCCAGATGCATCAATGCGGAGAATTTTTGAAGAATGTGCAAATTACAAGAGTGTTGAAAAAAAACGGTATCCGGAGCAGAATACAGAAAAACTTTTACTTCAAAAGTTGTAGCAAATTGTGCCCTTAACACAATGGTCTGTAACTTTTTTGCTCCCAGATGCATCAATGTGGAGAATTTTAGAAAAATGTGCAAATTACAAGAGTGTTGAAAAAAAACGGTATCCGGAGCAGAATACAGAAAAACTTTTACTACAAAAGTTGTAGCAAATTGTGCCCTTAACACAGTGGTCTGCAACTTTTTTGCTCCCAGATGCATCAATGTGGAGAATTCTTAAAAAATGTGCAAATTACAAGAGTGTTGAAAAAAAACGGTATCCGGAGCAGAATACAGAAAAACTTTTACTACAAAAGTTGTAGCAAATTGTGCCCTTAACACAATGGTCGGTAACTTTTTTGCTCCCAGATGCATCAATGTGGACAATTTTTGAAAAATGTGCAAATTACAAGAGTGTTGAAAAAAAACGGTATCCGGAGCAGAATACAGAAAAACTTTTACTACAAAAGTTGTAGCAAATTGTGCCCTTAACACAATGGTCCCTAACTTTTTTGCTCCCAGATGCATCAATGTGGAGAATTTTTGAAAAATGTGCAAATTACAAGAGTGTTGAAAAAAAACGGTATCCGGAGCAGAATACAGAAAAACTTTTACTACAAAAGTTGTAGCAAATTGTGCCCTTAACACAGTGGTCTGCAACTTTTTTGCTCCCAGATGCATCAATGTGGAGAATTCTTAAAAAATGTGCAAATTACAAGAGTGTTGAAAAAAAACGGTATCCGGAGCAGAATACAGAAAAACTTTTACTACAAAAGTTGTAGCAAATTGTGCCCTTAACACAATGGTCTGTAACTTTTTTGCTCCCAGATGCATCAATGTGGAGAATTTTTGAAAAATGTGCAAATTACAAGAGTGTTGAAAAAAAACGGTATCCGGAGCAGAATACAGAAAAACTTTTACTACAAAAGTTGTAGCAAATTGTGCCCTTAACACAATGGTCCCTAACTTTTTTGCTCCCAGATGCATCAATGTGGAGAATTTTTGAAAAATGTGCAAATTACAAGAGTGTTGAAAAAAAACGGTATCCGGAGCAGAATACAGAAAAACTTTTACTACAAAAGTTGTAGCAAATTGTGCCCTTAACACAATGGTCTGTAACTTTTTTGCTCCCAGATGCATCAATGTGGAAAATTTTAGAAAAATGTGCAAATTACAAGAGTGTTGAAAAAAAACGGTATCCGGAGCAGAATACAGAAAAACTTTTACTACAAAAGTTGTAGCAAATTGTGCCCTTAACACAGTGGTCTGCAACTTTTTTGCTCCCAGATGCATCAATGTGGAGAATTCTTAAAAAATGTGCAAATTACAAGAGTGTTGAAAAAAAACGGTATCCGGAGCAGAATACAGAAAAACTTTTACTACAAAAGTTGTAGCAAATTGTGCCCTTAACACAATGGTCTGTAACCTTTTTGCTCCCAGATGCATCAATGCGGAGAATTTTTGAAGAATGTGCAAATTACAAGAGTGTTGAAAAAAAACGGTATCCGGAGCAGAATACAGAAAAACTTTTACTACAAAAGTTGTAGCAAATTGTGCCCTTAACACAATGGTCTGTAACTTTTTTGCTCCCAGATGCATCAATGTGGAGAATTTTAGAAAAATGTGCAAATTACAAGAGTGTTGAAAAAAAACGGTATCCGGAGCAGAATACAGAAAAACTTTTACTACAAAAGTTGTAGCAAATTGTGCCCTTAACACAGTGGTCTGCAACTTTTTTGCTCCCAGATGCATCAATGTGGAGAATTCTTAAAAAATGTGCAAATTACAAGAGTGTTGAAAAAAAACGGTATCCGGAGCAGAATACAGAAAAACTTTTACTACAAAAGTTGTAGCAAATTGTGCCCTTAACACAGTGGTCTGCAACTTTTTTGCTCCCAGATGCATCAATGTGGAGAATTCTTAAAAAATGTGCAAATTACAAGAGTGTTGAAAAAAAACGGTATCCGGAGCAGAATACAGAAAAACTTTTACTACAAAAGTTGTAGCAAATTGTGCCCTTAACACAATGGTCTGTAACTTTTTTGCTCCCAGATGCATCAATGTGGAGAATTTTAGAAAAATGTGCAAATTACAAGAGTGTTGAAAAAAAACGGTATCCGGAGCAGAATACAGAAAAACTTTTACTACAAAAGTTGTAGCAAATTGTGCCCTTAACACAATGGTCTGTAACTTTTTTGCTCCCAGATGCATCAATGTGGAGAATTCTTAAACAATGTGCAAATTACAAGAGTGTTGAAAAAAAACGGTATCCGGAGCAGAATACAGAAAAACTTTTACTACAAAAGTTGTAGCAAATTGTGCCCTTAACACAATGGTCTGTAACCTTTTTGCTCCCAGATGCATCAATGCGGAGAATTTTTCAAAAATGTGGAAATTACAAGAGTGTTGAAAAAAAAACGGTATCCGGAGCAGAATACAGAAAAACTTTTACTACAAAAGTTGTAGCAAATTGTGCCCTTAACACAATGGTCTATAACCTTTTTGCTCCCAGATGCATCAATGTGGAGAATTTTTGAAAAATGTGGAAATTACAAGAGTGTTGAAAAAAAACGGTATCCGGAGCAGAATACAGAAAAACTTTTACTACAAAAGTTGTAGCAAATTGTGCCCTTAACACAATGGTCTGTAACCTTTTTGCTCCCAGATGCATCAATGTGGAGAATTTTTGAAAAATGTGGAAATTACAAGAGTGTTGAAAAAAAACGGTATCTGGAGCAGAATACAGAAAAACTTTTACTACAAAAGTTGTAGCAAATTGTGCCCTTAACACAATGGTCCGTAACTTTTTTGCTCCCAGATGCATCAATGTGGAGAATTTTTGAAAAATGTGCAAATTACAAGAGTGTTGAAAAAAAACGGTATCCGGAGCAGAATACAGAGAAACTTTTACTACAAGTTGTAGCAAATTGTGCCCTTAACACAATGGTCCGTAACTTTTTTGCTCCCAGATGCATCAATGTGGAGAATTTTTGAAAAATGTGCAAATTACAAGAGTGTTGAAAAAAAACGGTATCCGGAGCAGAATACAGAAAAACTTTTACTACAAAAGTTGTAGCAAATTGTGCCCTTAACACAATGGTCTGTAACTTTTTTGCTCCCAGATGCATCAATGTGGAGAATTTTAGAAAAATGTGCAAATTACAAGAGTGTTGAAAAAAAACGGTATCCGGAGCAGAATACAGAAAAACTTTTACTACAAAAGTTGTAGCAAATTGTGCCCTTAACACAATGGTCTGTAACCTTTTTGCTCCCAGATGCATCAATGTGGAGAATTTTTGAAAAATGTGGAAATTACAAGAGTGTTGAAAAAAAACGGTATCCGGAGCAGAATACAGAAAAACTTTTACTACAAAAGTTGTAGCAAATTGTGCCCTTAACACAATGGTCTGTAACCATTTTGCTCCCAGATGCATCAATGTGGAGAATTTTTGAAAAATGTGGAAATTACAAGAGTGTTGAAAAAAAACGGTATCCGGAGCAGAATACAGAAAAACTTTTACTACAAAAGTTGTAGCAAATTGTGCCCTTAACACAATGGTCCGTAACTTTTTTGCTCCCAGATGCATCAATGTGGAGAATTTTTGAAAAATGTGCAAATTACAAGAGTGTTGAAAAAAAACGGTATCCGGAGCAGAATACAGAGAAACTTTTACTACAAGTTGTAGCAAATTGTGCCCTTAACACAATGGTCCGTAACTTTTTTGCTCCCAGATGCATCAATGTGGAGAATTTTTGAAAAATGTGCAAATTACAAGAGTGTTGAAAAAAAACGGTATCCGGAGCAGAATACAGAAAAACTTTTACTACAAAAGTTGTAGCAAATTGTGCCCTTAACACAATGGTCTGTAACTTTTTTGCTCCCAGATGCATCAATGTGGAGAATTTTAGAAAAATGTGCAAATTACAAGAGTGTTGAAAAAAAACGGTATCCGGAGCAGAATACAGAAAAACTTTTACTACAAAAGTTGTAGCAAATTGTGCCCTTAACACAGTGGTCTGCAACTTTTTTGCTCCCAGATGCATCAATGTGGAGAATTCTTAAAAAATGTGCAAATTACAAGAGTGTTGAAAAAAAACGGTATCCGGAGCAGAATACAGAAAAACTTTTACTACAAAAGTTGTAGCAAATTGTGCCCTTAACACAATGGTCTGTAACTTTTTTGCTCCCAGATGCATCAATGTGGAGAATTTTAGAAAAATGTGCAAATTACAAGAGTGTTGAAAAAAAACGGTATCCGGAGCAGAATACAGAAAAACTTTTACTACAAAAGTTGTAGCAAATTGTGCCCTTAACACAATGGTCTGTAACTTTTTTGCTCCCAGATGCATCAATGTGGAGAATTTTTGAAAAATGTGCAAATTACAAGAGTGTTGAAAAAAAACGGTATCCGGAGCAGAATACAGAAAAACTTTTACTACAAAAGTTGTAGCAAATTGTGCCCTTAACACAATGGTCTGTAACCTTTTTGCTCCCAGATGCATCAATGCGGAGAATTTTTGAAGAATGTGCAAATTACAAGAGTGTTGAAAAAAAACGGTATCCGGAGCAGAATACAGAAAAACTTTTACTTCAAAAGTTGTAGCAAATTGTGCCCTTAACACAATGGTCTGTAACTTTTTTGCTCCCAGATGCATCAATGTGGAGAATTTTAGAAAAATGTGCAAATTACAAGAGTGTTGAAAAAAAACGGTATCCGGAGCAGAATACAGAAAAACTTTTACTACAAAAGTTGTAGCAAATTGTGCCCTTAACACAGTGGTCTGCAACTTTTTTGCTCCCAGATGCATCAATGTGGAGAATTCTTAAAAAATGTGCAAATTACAAGAGTGTTGAAAAAAAACGGTATCCGGAGCAGAATACAGAAAAACTTTTACTACAAAAGTTGTAGCAAATTGTGCCCTTAACACAATGGTCGGTAACTTTTTTGCTCCCAGATGCATCAATGTGGACAATTTTTGAAAAATGTGCAAATTACAAGAGTGTTGAAAAAAAACGGTATCCGGAGCAGAATACAGAAAAACTTTTACTACAAAAGTTGTAGCAAATTGTGCCCTTAACACAATGGTCCGTAACTTTTTTGCTTCCAGATGCATCAATGTGGAGAATTTTTGAAAAATGTGCAAATTACAAGAGTGTTGAAAAAAAACGGTATCCGGAGCAGAATACAGAAAAACTTTTACTACAAAAGTTGTAGCAAATTGTGCCCTTAACACAATGGTCCGTAACTTTTTTGCTCCCAGATGCATCAATGTGGAGAATTTTTGAAAAATGTGCAAATTACAAGAGTGTTGAAAAAAAACGGTATCCGGAGCAGAATACAGAGAAACTTTTACTACAAGTTGTAGCAAATTGTGCCCTTAACACAATGGTCCGTAACTTTTTTGCTCCCAGATGCATCAATGTGGAGAATTTTAGAAAAATGTGCAAATTACAAGAGTGTTGAAAAAAAACGGTATCCGGAGCAGAATACAGAAAAACTTTTACTACAAAAGTTGTAGCAAATTGTGCCCTTAACACAATGGTCCCTAACTTTTTTGCTCCCAGATGCATCAATGTGGAGAATTTTTGAAAAATGTGCAAATTACAAGAGTGTTGAAAAAAAACGGTATCCGGAGCAGAATACAGAAAAACTTTTACTACAAAAGTTGTAGCAAATTGTGCCCTTAACACAATGGTCGGTAACTTTTTTGCTCCCAGATGCATCAATGTGGAGAATTCTTAAAAAATGTGCAAATTACAAGAGTGTTGAAAAAAACGGTATCCGGAGCAGAATACAGAAAAACTTTTACTACAAAAGTTGTAGCAAATTGTGCCCTTAACACAATGGTCTGTAACTTTTTTGCTCCCAGATGCATCAATGTGGAGAATTTTAGAAAAATGTGCAAATTACAAGAGTGTTGAAAAAAAACGGTATCCGGAGCAGAATACAGAAAAACTTTTACTACAAAAGTTGTAGCAAATTGTGCCCTTAACACAATGGTCGGTAACTTTTTTGCTCCCAGATGCATCAATGTGGACAATTTTTGAAAAATGTGCAAATTACAAGAGTGTTGAAAAAAAACGGTATCCGGAGCAGAATACAGAAAAACTTTTACTACAAAAGTTGTAGCAAATTGTGCCCTTAACACAATGGTCCGTAACTTTTTTGCTTCCAGATGCATCAATGTGGAGAATTTTTGAAAAATGTGCAAATTACAAGAGTGTTGAAAAAAAACGGTATCCGGAGCAGAATACAGAAAAACTTTTACTACAAAAGTTGTAGCAAATTGTGCCCTTAACACAATGGTCCGTAACTTTTTTGCTCCCAGATGCATCAATGTGGAGAATTTTTGAAAAATGTGCAAATTACAAGAGTGTTGAAAAAAAACGGTATCCGGAGCAGAATACAGAGAAACTTTTACTACAAGTTGTAGCAAATTGTGCCCTTAACACAATGGTCCGTAACTTTTTTGCTCCCAGATGCATCAATGTGGAGAATTTTAGAAAAATGTGCAAATTACAAGAGTGTTGAAAAAAAACGGTATCCGGAGCAGAATACAGAAAAACTTTTACTACAAAAGTTGTAGCAAATTGTGCCCTTAACACAATGGTCCCTAACTTTTTTGCTCCCAGATGCATCAATGTGGAGAATTTTTGAAAAATGTGCAAATTACAAGAGTGTTGAAAAAAAACGGTATCCGGAGCAGAATACAGAAAAACTTTTACTACAAAAGTTGTAGCAAATTGTGCCCTTAACACAATGGTCGGTAACTTTTTTGCTCCCAGATGCATCAATGTGGAGAATTCTTAAAAAATGTGCAAATTACAAGAGTGTTGAAAAAAACGGTATCCGGAGCAGAATACAGAAAAACTTTTACTACAAAAGTTGTAGCAAATTGTGCCCTTAACACAATGGTCTGTAACTTTTTTGCTCCCAGATGCATCAATGTGGAGAATTTTAGAAAAATGTGCAAATTACAAGAGTGTTGAAAAAAAACGGTATCCGGAGCAGAATACAGAAAAACTTTTACTACAAAAGTTGTAGCAAATTGTGCCCTTAACACAATGGTCTGTAACTTTTTTGCTCCCAGATGCATCAATGTGGAGAATTCTTAAAAAATGTGCAAATTACAAGAGTGTTGAAAAAAAACGGTATCCGGAGCAGAATACAGAAAAACTTTTACTACAAAAGTTGTAGCAAATTGTGCCCTTAACACAATGGTCTGTAACCTTTTTGCTCCCAGATGCATCAATGCGGAGAATTTTTCAAAAATGTGGAAATTACAAGAGTGTTGAAAAAAAAACGGTATCCGGAGCAGAATACAGAAAAACTTTTACTACAAAAGTTGTAGCAAATTGTGCCCTTAACACAATGGTCTGTAACCTTTTTGCTCCCAGATGCATCAATGCGGAGAATTTTTGAAGAATGTGCAAATTACAAGAGTGTTGAAAAAAAACGGTATCCGGAGCAGAATACAGAAAAACTTTTACTTCAAAAGTTGTAGCAAATTGTGCCCTTAACACAATGGTCTGTAACTTTTTTGCTCCCAGATGCATCAATGTGGAGAATTTTAGAAAAATGTGCAAATTACAAGAGTGTTGAAAAAAAACGGTATCCGGAGCAGAATACAGAAAAACTTTTACTACAAAAGTTGTAGCAAATTGTGCCCTTAACACAATGGTCTGTAACTTTTTTGCTCCCAGATGCATCAATGTGGAGAATTTTTGAAAAATGTGCAAATTACAAGAGTGTTGAAAAAAAACGGTATCCGGAGCAGAATACAGAAAAACTTTTACTACAAAAGTTGTAGCAAATTGTGCCCTTAACACAATGGTCTGTAACCTTTTTGCTCCCAGATGCATCAATGCGGAGAATTTTTGAAGAATGTGCAAATTACAAGAGTGTTGAAAAAAAACGGTATCCGGAGCAGAATACAGAAAAACTTTTACTTCAAAAGTTGTAGCAAATTGTGCCCTTAACACAATGGTCTGTAACTTTTTTGCTCCCAGATGCATCAATGTGGAGAATTTTAGAAAAATGTGCAAATTACAAGAGTGTTGAAAAAAAACGGTATCCGGAGCAGAATACAGAAAAACTTTTACTACAAAAGTTGTAGCAAATTGTGCCCTTAACACAGTGGTCTGCAACTTTTTTGCTCCCAGATGCATCAATGTGGAGAATTCTTAAAAAATGTGCAAATTACAAGAGTGTTGAAAAAAAACGGTATCCGGAGCAGAATACAGAAAAACTTTTACTACAAAAGTTGTAGCAAATTGTGCCCTTAACACAATGGTCGGTAACTTTTTTGCTCCCAGATGCATCAATGTGGACAATTTTTGAAAAATGTGCAAATTACAAGAGTGTTGAAAAAAAACGGTATCCGGAGCAGAATACAGAAAAACTTTTACTACAAAAGTTGTAGCAAATTGTGCCCTTAACACAATGGTCCGTAACTTTTTTGCTTCCAGATGCATCAATGTGGAGAATTTTTGAAAAATGTGCAAATTACAAGAGTGTTGAAAAAAAACGGTATCCGGAGCAGAATACAGAAAAACTTTTACTACAAAAGTTGTAGCAAATTGTGCCCTTAACACAATGGTCCGTAACTTTTTTGCTCCCAGATGCATCAATGTGGAGAATTTTTGAAAAATGTGCAAATTACAAGAGTGTTGAAAAAAAACGGTATCCGGAGCAGAATACAGAGAAACTTTTACTACAAGTTGTAGCAAATTGTGCCCTTAACACAATGGTCCGTAACTTTTTTGCTCCCAGATGCATCAATGTGGAGAATTTTAGAAAAATGTGCAAATTACAAGAGTGTTGAAAAAAAACGGTATCCGGAGCAGAATACAGAAAAACTTTTACTACAAAAGTTGTAGCAAATTGTGCCCTTAACACAATGGTCCCTAACTTTTTTGCTCCCAGATGCATCAATGTGGAGAATTTTTGAAAAATGTGCAAATTACAAGAGTGTTGAAAAAAAACGGTATCCGGAGCAGAATACAGAAAAACTTTTACTACAAAAGTTGTAGCAAATTGTGCCCTTAACACAATGGTCGGTAACTTTTTTGCTCCCAGATGCATCAATGTGGAGAATTCTTAAAAAATGTGCAAATTACAAGAGTGTTGAAAAAAACGGTATCCGGAGCAGAATACAGAAAAACTTTTACTACAAAAGTTGTAGCAAATTGTGCCCTTAACACAATGGTCTGTAACTTTTTTGCTCCCAGATGCATCAATGTGGAGAATTTTAGAAAAATGTGCAAATTACAAGAGTGTTGAAAAAAAACGGTATCCGGAGCAGAATACAGAAAAACTTTTACTACAAAAGTTGTAGCAAATTGTGCCCTTAACACAATGGTCTGTAACCTTTTTGCTCCCAGATGCATCAATGCGGAGAATTTTTCAAAAATGTGGAAATTACAAGAGTGTTGAAAAAAAAACGGTATCCGGAGCAGAATACAGAAAAACTTTTACTACAAAAGTTGTAGCAAATTGTGCCCTTAACACAATGGTCTGTAACCTTTTTGCTCCCAGATGCATCAATGTGGAGAATTTTTGAAAAATGTGGAAATTACAAGAGTGTTGAAAAAAAACGGTATCCGGAGCAGAATACAGAAAAACTTTTACTACAAAAGTTGTAGCAAATTGTGCCCTTAACACAATGGTCCGTAACTTTTTTGCTCCCAGATGCATCAATGTGGAGAATTTTTGAAAAATGTGCAAATTACAAGAGTGTTGAAAAAAAACGGTATCCGGAGCAGAATACAGAGAAACTTTTACTACAAGTTGTAGCAAATTGTGCCCTTAACACAATGGTCCGTAACTTTTTTGCTCCCAGATGCATCAATGTGGAGAATTTTAGAAAAATGTGCAAATTACAAGAGTGTTGAAAAAAAACGGTATCCGGAGCAGAATACAGAAAAACTTTTACTACAAAAGTTGTAGCAAATTGTGCCCTTAACACAATGGTCTGTAACTTTTTTGCTCCCAGATGCATCAATGTGGAGAATTCTTAAAAAATGTGCAAATTACAAGAGTGTTGAAAAAAAACGGTATCCGGAGCAGAATACAGAAAAACTTTTACTACAAAAGTTGTAGCAAATTGTGCCCTTAACACAATGGTCGGTAACTTTTTTGCTCCCAGATGCATCAATGTGGACAATTTTTGAAAAATGTGCAAATTACAAGAGTGTTGAAAAAAAACGGTATCCGGAGCAGAATACAGAAAAACTGATACTACAAAAGTTGTAGCAAATTGTGCCCTTAACACAATGGTCCGTAACTTTTTTGCTCCCAGATGCATCAATGTGGAGAATTTTTGAAAAATGTGCAAATTACAAGAGTGTTGAAAAAAAACGGTATCCGGAGCAGAATACAGAAAAACTTTTACTACAAAAGTTGTAGCAAATTGTGCCCTTAACACAATGGTCCCTAACTTTTTTGCTCCCAGATGCATCAATGTGGAGAATTTTTGAAAAATGTGCAAATTACAAGAGTGTTGAAAAAAAACGGTATCCGGAGCAGAATACAGAAAAACTTTTACTACAAAAGTTGTAGCAAATTGTGCCCTTAACACAATGGTCGGTAACTTTTTTGCTCCCAGATGCATCAATGTGGAGAATTCATAAAAAATGTGCAAATTACAAGAGTGTTGAAAAAAAACGGTATCCGGAGCAGAATACAGAAAAACTTTTACTACAAAAGTTGTAGCAAATTGTGCCCTTAACACAATGGTCGGTAACTTTTTTGCTCCCAGATGCATCAATGTGGAGAATTCTTAAAAAATGTGCAAATTACAAGAGTGTTGAAAAAAACGGTATCCGGAGCAGAATACAGAAAAACTTTTACTACAAAAGTTGTAGCAAATTGTGCCCTTAACACAATGGTCTGTAACTTTTTTGCTCCCAGATGCATCAATGTGGAGAATTTTAGAAAAATGTGCAAATTACAAGAGTGTTGAAAAAAAACGGTATCCGGAGCAGAATACAGAAAAACTTTTACTACAAAAGTTGTAGCAAATTGTGCCCTTAACACAATGGTCTGTAACTTTTTTGCTCCCAGATGCATCAATGTGGAGAATTCTTAAAAAATGTGCAAATTACAAGAGTGTTGAAAAAAAACGGTATCCGGAGCAGAATACAGAAAAACTTTTACTACAAAAGTTGTAGCAAATTGTGCCCTTAACACAATGGTCTGTAACCTTTTTGCTCCCAGATGCATCAATGCGGAGAATTTTTCAAAAATGTGGAAATTACAAGAGTGTTGAAAAAAAAACGGTATCCGGAGCAGAATACAGAAAAACTTTTACTACAAAAGTTGTAGCAAATTGTGCCCTTAACACAATGGTCTGTAACCTTTTTGCTCCCAGATGCATCAATGTGGAGAATTTTTGAAAAATGTGGAAATTACAAGAGTGTTGAAAAAAAACGGTATCCGGAGCAGAATACAGAAAAACTTTTACTACAAAAGTTGTAGCAAATTGTGCCCTTAACACAATGGTCCGTAACTTTTTTGCTCCCAGATGCATCAATGTGGAGAATTTTTGAAAAATGTGCAAATTACAAGAGTGTTGAAAAAAAACGGTATCCGGAGCAGAATACAGAGAAACTTTTACTACAAGTTGTAGCAAATTGTGCCCTTAACACAATGGTCCGTAACTTTTTTGCTCCCAGATGCATCAATGTGGAGAATTTTAGAAAAATGTGCAAATTACAAGAGTGTTGAAAAAAAACGGTATCCGGAGCAGAATACAGAAAAACTTTTACTACAAAAGTTGTAGCAAATTGTGCCCTTAACACAATGGTCTGTAACTTTTTTGCTACCAGATGCATCAATGTGGAGAATTCTTAAAAAATGTGCAAATTACAAGAGTGTTGAAAAAAAACGGTATCCGGAGCAGAATACAGAAAAACTTTTACTACAAAAGTTGTAGCAAATTGTGCCCTTAACACAATGGTCGGTAACTTTTTTGCTCCCAGATGCATCAATGTGGACAATTTTTGAAAAATGTGCAAATTACAAGAGTGTTGAAAAAAAACGGTATCCGGAGCAGAATACAGAAAAACTGATACTACAAAAGTTGTAGCAAATTGTGCCCTTAACACAATGGTCCGTAACTTTTTTGCTCCCAGATGCATCAATGTGGAGAATTTTTGAAAAATGTGCAAATTACAAGAGTGTTGAAAAAAAACGGTATCCGGAGCAGAATACAGAAAAACTTTTACTACAAAAGTTGTAGCAAATTGTGCCCTTAACACAATGGTCCCTAACTTTTTTGCTCCCAGATGCATCAATGTGGAGAATTTTTGAAAAATGTGCAAATTACAAGAGTGTTGAAAAAAAACGGTATCCGGAGCAGAATACAGAAAAACTTTTACTACAAAAGTTGTAGCAAATTGTGCCCTTAACACAATGGTCGGTAACTTTTTTGCTCCCAGATGCATCAATGTGGAGAATTCATAAAAAATGTGCAAATTACAAGAGTGTTGAAAAAAAACGGTATCCGGAGCAGAATACAGAAAAACTTTTACTACAAAAGTTGTAGCAAATTGTGCCCTTAACACAATGGTCTGTAACTTTTTTGCTCCCAGATGCATCAATGTGGAGAATTTTAGAAAAATGTGCAAATTACAAGAGTGTTGAAAAAAAACGGTATCCGGAGCAGAATACAGAAAAACTTTTACTACAAAAGTTGTAGCAAATTGTGCCCTTAACACAATGGTCTGTAACTTTTTTGCTCCCAGATGCATCAATGTGGAGAATTCTTAAAAAATGTGCAAATTACAAGAGTGTTGAAAAAAAACGGTATCCGGAGCAGAATACAGAAAAACTTTTACTACAAAAGTTGTAGCAAATTGTGCCCTTAACACAATGGTCTGTAACCTTTTTGCTCCCAGATGCATCAATGCGGAGAATTTTTCAAAAATGTGGAAATTACAAGAGTGTTGAAAAAAAAACGGTATCCGGAGCAGAATACAGAAAAACTTTTACTACAAAAGTTGTAGCAAATTGTGCCCTTAACACAATGGTCTGTAACCTTTTTGCTCCCAGATGCATCAATGTGGAGAATTTTTGAAAAATGTGGAAATTACAAGAGTGTTGAAAAAAAACGGTATCCGGAGCAGAATACAGAAAAACTTTTACTACAAAAGTTGTAGCAAATTGTGCCCTTAACACAATGGTCCGTAACTTTTTTGCTCCCAGATGCATCAATGTGGAGAATTTTTGAAAAATGTGCAAATTACAAGAGTGTTGAAAAAAAACGGTATCCGGAGCAGAATACAGAGAAACTTTTACTACAAGTTGTAGCAAATTGTGCCCTTAACACAATGGTCCGTAACTTTTTTGCTCCCAGATGCATCAATGTGGAGAATTTTAGAAAAATGTGCAAATTACAAGAGTGTTGAAAAAAAACGGTATCCGGAGCAGAATACAGAAAAACTTTTACTACAAAAGTTGTAGCAAATTGTGCCCTTAACACAATGGTCTGTAACTTTTTTGCTCCCAGATGCATCAATGTGGAGAATTCTTAAAAAATGTGCAAATTACAAGAGTGTTGAAAAAAAACGGTATCCGGAGCAGAATACAGAAAAACTTTTACTACAAAAGTTGTAGCAAATTGTGCCCTTAACACAATGGTCGGTAACTTTTTTGCTCCCAGATGCATCAATGTGGACAATTTTTGAAAAATGTGCAAATTACAAGAGTGTTGAAAAAAAACGGTATCCGGAGCAGAATACAGAAAAACTGATACTACAAAAGTTGTAGCAAATTGTGCCCTTAACACAATGGTCCGTAACTTTTTTGCTCCCAGATGCATCAATGTGGAGAATTTTTGAAAAATGTGCAAATTACAAGAGTGTTGAAAAAAAACGGTATCCGGAGCAGAATACAGAAAAACTTTTACTACAAAAGTTGTAGCAAATTGTGCCCTTAACACAATGGTCCCTAACTTTTTTGCTCCCAGATGCATCAATGTGGAGAATTTTTGAAAAATGTGCAAATTACAAGAGTGTTGAAAAAAAACGGTATCCGGAGCAGAATACAGAAAAACTTTTACTACAAAAGTTGTAGCAAATTGTGCCCTTAACACAATGGTCGGTAACTTTTTTGCTCCCAGATGCATCAATGTGGAGAATTCATAAAAAATGTGCAAATTACAAGAGTGTTGAAAAAAAACGGTATCCGGAGCAGAATACAGAAAAACTTTTACTACAAAAGTTGTAGCAAATTGTGCCCTTAACACAATGGTCTGTAACTTTTTTGCTCCCAGATGCATCAATGTGGAGAATTTTAGAAAAATGTGCAAATTACAAGAGTGTTGAAAAAAAACGGTATCCGGAGCAGAATACAGAAAAACTTTTACTACAAAAGTTGTAGCAAATTGTGCCCTTAACACAATGGTCTGTAACTTTTTTGCTCCCAGATGCATCAATGTGGAGAATTCTTAAAAAATGTGCAAATTACAAGAGTGTTGAAAAAAAACGGTATCCGGAGCAGAATACAGAAAAACTTTTACTACAAAAGTTGTAGCAAATTGTGCCCTTAACACAATGGTCTGTAACTTTTTTGCTCCCAGATGCATCAATGTGGAGAATTCTTAAAAAATGTGCAAATTACAAGAGTGTTGAAAAAAAACGGTATCCGGAGCAGAATACAGAAAAACTTTTACTACAAAAGTTGTAGCAAATTGTGCCCTTAACACAATGGTCTGTAACCTTTTTGCTCCCAGATGCATCAATGCGGAGAATTTTTCAAAAATGTGGAAATTACAAAAGTGTTGAAAAAAAAACGGTATCCGGAGCAGAATACAGAAAAACTTTTACTACAAAAGTTGTAGCAAATTGTGCCCTTAACACAATGGTCCGTAACTTTTTTGCTCCCAGATGCATCAATGTGGAGAATTTTTGAAAAATGTGCAAATTACAAGAGTGTTGAAAAAAAACGGTATCCGGAGCAGAATACAGAAAAACTTTTACTACAAAAGTTGTAGCAAATTGTGCCCTTAACACAATGGTCCCTAACTTTTTTGCTCCCAGATGCATCAATGTGGAGAATTTTTGAAAAATGTGCAAATTACAAGAGTGTTGAAAAAAAACGGTATCCGGAGCAGAATACAGAAAAACTTTTACTACAAAAGTTGTAGCAAATTGTGCCCTTAACACAATGGTCGGTAACTTTTTTGCTCCCAGATGCATCAATGTGGAGAATTCATAAAAAATGTGCAAATTACAAGAGTGTTGAAAAAAAACGGTATCCGGAGCAGAATACAGAAAAACTTTTACTACAAAAGTTGTAGCAAATTGTGCCCTTAACACAATGGTCTGTAACTTTTTTGCTCCCAGATGCATCAATGTGGAGAATTTTAGAAAAATGTGCAAATTACAAGAGTGTTGAAAAAAAACGGTATCCGGAGCAGAATACAGAAAAACTTTTACTACAAAAGTTGTAGCAAATTGTGCCCTTAACACAATGGTCTGTAACTTTTTTGCTCCCAGATGCATCAATGTGGAGAATTCTTAAAAAATGTGCAAATTACAAGAGTGTTGAAAAAAAACGGTATCCGGAGCAGAATACAGAAAAACTTTTACTACAAAAGTTGTAGCAAATTGTGCCCTTAACACAATGGTCTGTAACCTTTTTGCTCCCAGATGCATCAATGCGGAGAATTTTTCAAAAATGTGGAAATTACAAGAGTGTTGAAAAAAAAACGGTATCCGGAGCAGAATACAGAAAAACTTTTACTACAAAAGTTGTAGCAAATTGTGCCCTTAACACAATGGTCTGTAACCTTTTTGCTCCCAGATGCATCAATGTGGAGAATTTTTGAAAAATGTGGAAATTACAAGAGTGTTGAAAAAAAACGGTATCCGGAGCAGAATACAGAAAAACTTTTACTACAAAAGTTGTAGCAAATTGTGCCCTTAACACAATGGTCTGTAACTTTTTTGCTCCCAGATGCATCAATGTGGAGAATTCTTAAAAAATGTGCAAATTACAAGAGTGTTGAAAAAAAACGGTATCCGGAGCAGAATACAGAAAAACTTTTACTACAAAAGTTGTAGCAAATTGTGCCCTTAACACAATGGTCTGTAACCTTTTTGCTCCCAGATGCATCAATGCGGAGAATTTTTCAAAAATGTGGAAATTACAAAAGTGTTGAAAAAAAAACGGTATCCGGAGCAGAATACAGAAAAACTTTTACTACAAAAGTTGTAGCAAATTGTGCCCTTAACACAATGGTCTGTAACCTTTTTGCTCCCAGATGCATCAATGTGGAGAATTTTTGAAAAATGTGGAAATTACAAGAGTGTTGAAAAAAAACGGTATCCGGAGCAGAATACAGAAAAACTTTTACTACAAAAGTTGTAGCAAATTGTGCCCTTAACACAATGGTCTGTAACCTTTTTGCTCCCAGATGCATCAATGTGGAGAATTTTTGAAAAATGTGGAAATTACAAGAGTGTTGAAAAAAAACGGTATCCGGAGCAGAATACAGAAAAACTTTTACTACAAAAGTTGTAGCAAATTGTGCCCTTAACACAATGGTCCGTAACTTTTTTGCTCCCAGATGCATCAATGTGGAGAATTTTTGAAAAATGTGCAAATTACAAGAGTGTTGAAAAAAAACGGTATCCGGAGCAGAATACAGAGAAACTTTTACTACAAGTTGTAGCAAATTGTGCCCTTAACACAATGGTCCGTAACTTTTTTGCTCCCAGATGCATCAATGTGGAGAATTTTTGAAAAATGTGCAAATTACAAGAGTGTTGAAAAAAAACGGTATCCGGAGCAGAATACAGAAAAACTTTTACTACAAAAGTTGTAGCAAATTGTGCCCTTAACACAATGGTCTGTAACTTTTTTGCTCCCAGATGCATCAATGTGGAGAATTTTAGAAAAATGTGCAAATTACAAGAGTGTTGAAAAAAAACGGTATCCGGAGCAGAATACAGAAAAACTTTTACTACAAAAGTTGTAGCAAATTGTGCCCTTAACACAGTGGTCTGCAACTTTTTTGCTCCCAGATGCATCAATGTGGAGAATTCTTAAAAAATGTGCAAATTACAAGAGTGTTGAAAAAAAACGGTATCCGGAGCAGAATACAGAAAAACTTTTACTACAAAAGTTGTAGCAAATTGTGCCCTTAACACAATGGTCGGTAACTTTTTTGCTCCCAGATGCATCAATGTGGACAATTTTTGAAAAATGTGCAAATTACAAGAGTGTTGAAAAAAAACGGTATCCGGAGCAGAATACAGAAAAACTTTTACTACAAAAGTTGTAGCAAATTGTGCCCTTAACACAATGGTCCGTAACTTTTTTGCTCCCAGATGCATCAATGTGGAGAATTTTTGAAAAATGTGCAAATTCCAAGAGTGTTGAAAAAAAACGGTATCCGGAGCAGAATACAGAAAAACTTTTACTACAAAAGTTGTAGCAAATTGTGCCCTTAACACAATGGTCCCTAACTTTTTTGCTCCCAGATGCATCAATGTGGAGAATTTTTGAAAAATGTGCAAATTACAAGAGTGTTGAAAAAAAACGGTATCCGGAGCAGAATACAGAAAAACTTTTACTACAAAAGTTGTAGCAAATTGTGCCCTTAACACAATGGTCGGTAACTTTTTTGCTCCCAGATGCATCAATGTGGAGAATTTTTGAAAAATGTGCAAATTACAAGAGTGTTGAAAAAAAACGGTATCCGGAGCAGAATACAGAAAAACTTTTACTACAAAAGTTGTAGCAAATTGTGCCCTGAACACAATGGTCCGTAACTTTTTTGCTCCCAGATGCATCAATGTGGAGAATTTTAGAAAAATGTGCAAATTACAAGAGTGTTGAAAAAAAACGGTATCCGGAGCAGAATACAGAAAAACTTTTACTACAAAAGTTGTAGCAAATTGTGCCCTTAACACAATGGTCTGTAACTTTTTTGCTCCCAGATGCATCAATGTGGAGAATTCTTAAAAAATGTGCAAATTACAAGAGTGTTGAAAAAAAACGGTATCCGGAGCAGAATACAGAAAAACTTTTACTACAAAAGTTGTAGCAAATTGTGCCCTTAACACAATGGTCTGTAACCTTTTTGCTCCCAGATGCATCAATGCGGAGAATTTTTCAAAAATGTGGAAATTACAAGAGTGTTGAAAAAAAAACGGTATCCGGAGCAGAATACAGAAAAACTTTTACTACAAAAGTTGTAGCAAATTGTGCCCTTAACACAATGGTCTGTAACCTTTTTGCTCCCAGATGCATCAATGTGGAGAATTTTTGAAAAATGTGGAAATTACAAGAGTGTTGAAAAAAAACGGTATCCGGAGCAGAATACAGAAAAACTTTTACTACAAAAGTTGTAGCAAATTGTGCCCTTAACACAATGGTCCGTAACTTTTTTGCTCCCAGATGCATCAATGTGGAGAATTTTTGAAAAATGTGCAAATTACAAGAGTGTTGAAAAAAAACGGTATCCGGAGCAGAATACAGAGAAACTTTTACTACAAGTTGTAGCAAATTGTGCCCTTAACACAATGGTCCGTAACTTTTTTGCTCCCAGATGCATCAATGTGGAGAATTTTAGAAAAATGTGCAAATTACAAGAGTGTTGAAAAAAAACGGTATCCGGAGCAGAATACAGAAAAACTTTTACTACAAAAGTTGTAGCAAATTGTGCCCTTAACACAATGGTCTGTAACTTTTTTGCTCCCAGATGCATCAATGTGGAGAATTCTTAAAAAATGTGCAAATTACAAGAGTGTTGAAAAAAAACGGTATCCGGAGCAGAATACAGAAAAACTTTTACTACAAAAGTTGTAGCAAATTGTGCCCTTAACACAATGGTCGGTAACTTTTTTGCTCCCAGATGCATCAATGTGGACAATTTTTGAAAAATGTGCAAATTACAAGAGTGTTGAAAAAAAACGGTATCCGGAGCAGAATACAGAAAAACTGATACTACAAAAGTTGTAGCAAATTGTGCCCTTAACACAATGGTCCGTAACTTTTTTGCTCCCAGATGCATCAATGTGGAGAATTTTTGAAAAATGTGCAAATTACAAGAGTGTTGAAAAAAAACGGTATCCGGAGCAGAATACAGAAAAACTTTTACTACAAAAGTTGTAGCAAATTGTGCCCTTAACACAATGGTCCCTAACTTTTTTGCTCCCAGATGCATCAATGTGGAGAATTTTTGAAAAATGTGCAAATTACAAGAGTGTTGAAAAAAAACGGTATCCGGAGCAGAATACAGAAAAACTTTTACTACAAAAGTTGTAGCAAATTGTGCCCTTAACACAATGGTCGGTAACTTTTTTGCTCCCAGATGCATCAATGTGGAGAATTCATAAAAAATGTGCAAATTACAAGAGTGTTGAAAAAAAACGGTATCCGGAGCAGAATACAGAAAAACTTTTACTACAAAAGTTGTAGCAAATTGTGCCCTTAACACAATGGTCTGTAACTTTTTTGCTCCCAGATGCATCAATGTGGAGAATTTTAGAAAAATGTGCAAATTACAAGAGTGTTGAAAAAAAACGGTATCCGGAGCAGAATACAGAAAAACTTTTACTACAAAAGTTGTAGCAAATTGTGCCCTTAACACAATGGTCTGTAACTTTTTTGCTCCCAGATGCATCAATGTGGAGAATTCTTAAAAAATGTGCAAATTACAAGAGTGTTGAAAAAAAACGGTATCCGGAGCAGAATACAGAAAAACTTTTACTACAAAAGTTGTAGCAAATTGTGCCCTTAACACAATGGTCTGTAACTTTTTTGCTCCCAGATGCATCAATGTGGAGAATTCTTAAAAAATGTGCAAATTACAAGAGTGTTGAAAAAAAACGGTATCCGGAGCAGAATACAGAAAAACTTTTACTACAAAAGTTGTAGCAAATTGTGCCCTTAACACAATGGTCTGTAACCTTTTTGCTCCCAGATGCATCAATGCGGAGAATTTTTCAAAAATGTGGAAATTACAAAAGTGTTGAAAAAAAAACGGTATCCGGAGCAGAATACAGAAAAACTTTTACTACAAAAGTTGTAGCAAATTGTGCCCTTAACACAATGGTCCGTAACTTTTTTGCTCCCAGATGCATCAATGTGGAGAATTTTTGAAAAATGTGCAAATTACAAGAGTGTTGAAAAAAAACGGTATCCGGAGCAGAATACAGAAAAACTTTTACTACAAAAGTTGTAGCAAATTGTGCCCTTAACACAATGGTCCCTAACTTTTTTGCTCCCAGATGCATCAATGTGGAGAATTTTTGAAAAATGTGCAAATTACAAGAGTGTTGAAAAAAAACGGTATCCGGAGCAGAATACAGAAAAACTTTTACTACAAAAGTTGTAGCAAATTGTGCCCTTAACACAATGGTCGGTAACTTTTTTGCTCCCAGATGCATCAATGTGGAGAATTCATAAAAAATGTGCAAATTACAAGAGTGTTGAAAAAAAACGGTATCCGGAGCAGAATACAGAAAAACTTTTACTACAAAAGTTGTAGCAAATTGTGCCCTTAACACAATGGTCTGTAACTTTTTTGCTCCCAGATGCATCAATGTGGAGAATTTTAGAAAAATGTGCAAATTACAAGAGTGTTGAAAAAAAACGGTATCCGGAGCAGAATACAGAAAAACTTTTACTACAAAAGTTGTAGCAAATTGTGCCCTTAACACAATGGTCTGTAACTTTTTTGCTCCCAGATGCATCAATGTGGAGAATTCTTAAAAAATGTGCAAATTACAAGAGTGTTGAAAAAAAACGGTATCCGGAGCAGAATACAGAAAAACTTTTACTACAAAAGTTGTAGCAAATTGTGCCCTTAACACAATGGTCTGTAACCTTTTTGCTCCCAGATGCATCAATGCGGAGAATTTTTCAAAAATGTGGAAATTACAAGAGTGTTGAAAAAAAAACGGTATCCGGAGCAGAATACAGAAAAACTTTTACTACAAAAGTTGTAGCAAATTGTGCCCTTAACACAATGGTCTGTAACCTTTTTGCTCCCAGATGCATCAATGTGGAGAATTTTTGAAAAATGTGGAAATTACAAGAGTGTTGAAAAAAAACGGTATCCGGAGCAGAATACAGAAAAACTTTTACTACAAAAGTTGTAGCAAATTGTGCCCTTAACACAATGGTCTGTAACTTTTTTGCTCCCAGATGCATCAATGTGGAGAATTCTTAAAAAATGTGCAAATTACAAGAGTGTTGAAAAAAAACGGTATCCCGAGCAGAATACAGAAAAACTTTTACTACAAAAGTTGTAGCAAATTGTGCCCTTAACACAATGGTCTGTAACCTTTTTGCTCCCAGATGCATCAATGCGGAGAATTTTTCAAAAATGTGGAAATTACAAAAGTGTTGAAAAAAAAACGGTATCCGGAGCAGAATACAGAAAAACTTTTACTACAAAAGTTGTAGCAAATTGTGCCCTTAACACAATGGTCTGTAACCTTTTTGCTCCCAGATGCATCAATGTGGAGAATTTTTGAAAAATGTGGAAATTACAAGAGTGTTGAAAAAAAACGGTATCCGGAGCAGAATACAGAAAAACTTTTACTACAAAAGTTGTAGCAAATTGTGCCCTTAACACAATGGTCTGTAACCTTTTTGCTCCCAGATGCATCAATGTGGAGAATTTTTGAAAAATGTGGAAATTACAAGAGTGTTGAAAAAAAACGGTATCCGGAGCAGAATACAGAAAAACTTTTACTACAAAAGTTGTAGCAAATTGTGCCCTTAACACAATGGTCCGTAACTTTTTTGCTCCCAGATGCATCAATGTGGAGAATTTTTGAAAAATGTGCAAATTACAAGAGTGTTGAAAAAAAACGGTATCCGGAGCAGAATACAGAGAAACTTTTACTACAAGTTGTAGCAAATTGTGCCCTTAACACAATGGTCCGTAACTTTTTTGCTCCCAGATGCATCAATGTGGAGAATTTTTGAAAAATGTGCAAATTACAAGAGTGTTGAAAAAAAACGGTATCCGGAGCAGAATACAGAAAAACTTTTACTACAAAAGTTGTAGCAAATTGTGCCCTTAACACAATGGTCTGTAACTTTTTTGCTCCCAGATGCATCAATGTGGAGAATTTTAGAAAAATGTGCAAATTACAAGAGTGTTGAAAAAAAACGGTATCCGGAGCAGAATACAGAAAAACTTTTACTACAAAAGTTGTAGCAAATTGTGCCCTTAACACAGTGGTCTGCAACTTTTTTGCTCCCAGATGCATCAATGTGGAGAATTCTTAAAAAATGTGCAAATTACAAGAGTGTTGAAAAAAAACGGTATCCGGAGCAGAATACAGAAAAACTTTTACTACAAAAGTTGTAGCAAATTGTGCCCTTAACACAATGGTCGGTAACTTTTTTGCTCCCAGATGCATCAATGTGGACAATTTTTGAAAAATGTGCAAATTACAAGAGTGTTGAAAAAAAACGGTATCCGGAGCAGAATACAGAAAAACTTTTACTACAAAAGTTGTAGCAAATTGTGCCCTTAACACAATGGTCCGTAACTTTTTTGCTCCCAGATGCATCAATGTGGAGAATTTTTGAAAAATGTGCAAATTCCAAGAGTGTTGAAAAAAAACGGTATCCGGAGCAGAATACAGAAAAACTTTTACTACAAAAGTTGTAGCAAATTGTGCCCTTAACACAATGGTCCCTAACTTTTTTGCTCCCAGATGCATCAATGTGGAGAATTTTTGAAAAATGTGCAAATTACAAGAGTGTTGAAAAAAAACGGTATCCGGAGCAGAATACAGAAAAACTTTTACTACAAAAGTTGTAGCAAATTGTGCCCTTAACACAATGGTCGGTAACTTTTTTGCTCCCAGATGCATCAATGTGGAGAATTTTTGAAAAATGTGCAAATTACAAGAGTGTTGAAAAAAAACGGTATCCGGAGCAGAATACAGAAAAACTTTTACTACAAAAGTTGTAGCAAATTGTGCCCTGAACACAATGGTCCGTAACTTTTTTGCTCCCAGATGCATCAATGTAGAGAATTTTTGAAAAATGTGCAAATTACAAGAGTGTTGAAAAAAAACGGTATCCGGAGCAGAATACAGAAAAACTTTTACTACAAAAGTTGTAGCAAATTGTGCCCTTAACACAATGGTCCCTAACTTTTTTGCTCCCAGATGCATCAATGTGGAGAATTTTTGAAAAATGTGCAAATTACAAGAGTGTTGAAAAAAAACGGTATCCGGAGCAGAATACAGAAAAACTTTTACTACAAAAGTTGTAGCAAATTGTGCCCTTAACACAATGGTCTGTAACTTTTTTGCTCCCAGATGCATCAATGTGGAGAATTTTTGAAAAATGTGCAAATTACAAGAGTGTTGAAAAAAAACGGTATCCGGAGCAGAATACAGAAAAACTTTTACTACAAAAGTTGTAGCAAATTGTGCCCTTAACACAATGGTCTGTAACTTTTTTGCTCCCAGATGCATCAATGTGGAGAATTCTTAAAAAATGTGCAAATTACAAGAGTGTTGAAAAAAAACGGTATCCGGAGCAGAATACAGAAAAACTTTTACTACAAAAGTTGTAGCAAATTGTGCCCTTAACACAATGGTGTGTAACTTTTTTGCTCCCAGATGCATCAATGTGGAGAATTTTTGAAAAATGTGCAAATTACAAGAGTGTTGAAAAAAAAACGGTATCCGGAGCAGAATACAGAAAAACTTTTACTACAAAAGTTGTAGCAAATTGTGCCCTTAACACAATGGTCTGTAACTTTTTTGCTCCCAGATGCATCAATGTGGAGAATTTTAGAAAAATGTGCAAATTACAAGAGTGTTGAAAAAAAACGGTATCCGGAGCAGAATACAGAAAAACTTTTACTACAAAAGTTGTAGCAAATTGTGCCCTTAACACAGTGGTCTGCAACTTTTTTGCTCCCAGATGCATCAATGTGGAGAATTCTTAAAAAATGTGCAAATTACAAGAGTGTTGAAAAAAAACGGTATCCGGAGCAGAATACAGAAAAACTTTTACTACAAAAGTTGTAGCAAATTGTGCCCTTAACACAATGGTCGGTAACTTTTTTGCTCCCAGATGCATCAATGTGGACAATTTTTGAAAAATGTGCAAATTACAAGAGTGTTGAAAAAAAACGGTATCCGGAGCAGAATACAGAAAAACTTTTACTACAAAAGTTGTAGCAAATTGTGCCCTTAACACAATGGTCCGTAACTTTTTTGCTCCCAGATGCATCAATGTGGAGAATTTTTGAAAAATGTGCAAATTACAAGAGTGTTGAAAAAAAACGGTATCCGGAGCAGAATACAGAAAAACTTTTACTACAAAAGTTGTAGCAAATTGTGCCCTTAACACAATGGTCCCTAACTTTTTTGCTCCCAGATGCATCAATGTGGAGAATTTTTGAAAAATGTGCAAATTACAAGAGTGTTGAAAAAAAACGGTATCCGGAGCAGAATACAGAAAAACTTTTACTACAAAAGTTGTAGCAAATTGTGCCCTTAACACAATGGTCCGTAACTTTTTTGCTCCCAGATGCATCAATGTGGACAATTTTTGAAAAATGTGCAAATTACAAGAGTGTTGAAAAAAAACGGTATCCGGAGCAGAATACAGAAAAACTTTTACTACAAAAGTTGTAGCAAATTGTGCCCTTAACACAATGGTCCGTAACTTTTTTGCTCCCAGATGCATCAATGTGGAGAATTTTTGAAAAATGTGCAAATTACAAGAGTGTTGAAAAAAAACGGTATCCGGAGCAGAATACAGAAAAACTTTTACTACAAAAGTTGTAGCAAATTGTGCCCTTAACACAATGGTCCGTAACTTTTTTGCTCCCAGATGCATCAATGTGGAGAATTTTTGAAAAATGTGCAAATTACAAGAGTGTTGAAAAAAAACGGTATCCGGAGCAGAATACAGAAAAACTTTTACTACAAAAGTTGTAGCAAATTGTGCCCTTAACACAATGGTCCCTAACTTTTTTGCTCCCAGATGCATCAATGTGGAGAATTTTTGAAAAATGTGCAAATTACAAGAGTGTTGAAAAAAAACGGTATCCGGAGCAGAATACAGAAAAACTTTTACTACAAAAGTTGTAGCAAATTGTGCCCTTAACACAATGGTCCCTAACTTTTTTGCTCCCAGATGCATCAATGTGGAGAATTTTTGAAAAATGTGCAAATTACAAGAGTGTTGAAAAAAAACGGTATCCGGAGCAGAATACAGAAAAACTTTTACTACAAAAGTTGTAGCAAATTGTGCCCTTAACACAATGGTCGGTAACTTTTTTGCTCCCAGATGCATCAATGTGGAGAATTTTTGAAAAATGTGCAAATTACAAGAGTGTTGAAAAAAAACGGTATCCGGAGCAGAATACAGAAAAACTTTTACTACAAAAGTTGTAGCAAATTGTGCCCTTAACACAATGGTCCGTAACTTTTTTGCTCCCAGATGCATCAATGTGGAGAATTTTTGAAAAATGTGCAAATTACAAGAGTGTTGAAAAAAAACGGTATCCGGAGCAGAATACAGAAAAACTTTTACTACAAAAGTTGTAGCAAATTGTGCCCTTAACACAATGGTCCCTAACTTTTTTGCTCCCAGATGCATCAATGTGGAGAATTTTTGAAAAATGTGCAAATTACAAGAGTGTTGAAAAAAAACGGTATCCGGAGCAGAATACAGAAAAACTTTTACTACAAAAGTTGTAGCAAATTGTGCCCTTAACACAATGGTCGGTAACTTTTTTGCTCCCAGATGCATCAATGTGGAGAATTTTTGAAAAATGTGCAAATTACAAGAGTGTTGAAAAAAAACGGTATCCGGAGCAGAATACAGAAAAACTTTTACTACAAAAGTTGTAGCAAATTGTGCCCTTAACACAATGGTCCGTAACTTTTTTGCTCCCAGATGCATCAATGTGGACAATTTTTGAAAAATGTGCAAATTACAAGAGTGTTGAAAAAAAACGGTATCCGGAGCAGAATACAGAAAAACTTTTACTACAAAAGTTGTAGCAAATTGTGCCCTTAACACAATGGTCCGTAACTTTTTTGCTCCCAGATGCATCAATGTGGAGAATTTTTGAAAAATGTGCAAATTACAAGAGTGTTGAAAAAAAACGGTATCCGGAGCAGAATACAGAAAAACTTTTACTACAAAAGTTGTAGCAAATTGTGCCCTTAACACAATGGTCCGTAACTTTTTTGCTCCCAGATGCATCAATGTGGAGAATTTTTGAAAAATGTGCAAATTACAAGAGTGTTGAAAAAAAACGGTATCCGGAGCAGAATACAGAAAAACTTTTACTACAAAAGTTGTAGCAAATTGTGCCCTTAACACAATGGTCCCTAACTTTTTTGCTCCCAGATGCATCAATGTGGAGAATTTTTGAAAAATGTGCAAATTACAAGAGTGTTGAAAAAAAACGGTATCCGGAGCAGAATACAGAAAAACTTTTACTACAAAAGTTGTAGCAAATTGTGCCCTTAACACAATGGTCGGTAACTTTTTTGCTCCCAGATGCATCAATGTGGAGAATTTTTGAAAAATGTGCAAATTACAAGAGTGTTGAAAAAAAACGGTATCCGGAGCAGAATACAGAAAAACTTTTACTACAAAAGTTGTAGCAAATTGTGCCCTTAACACAATGGTCTGTAACTTTTTTGCTCCCAGATGCATCAATGTGGAGAATTTTTGAAAAATGTGCAAATTACAAGAGTGTTGAAAAAAAACGGTATCCGGAGCAGAATACAGAAAAACTTTTACTACAAAAGTTGTAGCAAATTGTGCCCTTAACACAGTGGTCTGCAACTTTTTTGCTCCCAGATGCATCAATGTGGAGAATTCTTAAAAAATGTGCAAATTACAAGAGTGTTGAAAAAAAACGGTATCCGGAGCAGAATACAGAAAAACTTTTACTACAAAAGTTGTAGCAAATTGTGCCCTTAACACAATGGTCTGTAACTTTTTTGCTCCCAGATGCATCAATGTGGAGAATTTTTGAAAAATGTGCAAATTACAAGAGTGTTGAAAAAAAACGGTATCCGGAGCAGAATACAGAAAAACTTTTACTACAAAAGTTGTAGCAAATTGTGCCCTTAACACAGTGGTCTGCAACTTTTTTGCTCCCAGATGCATCAATGTGGAGAATTCTTAAAAAATGTGCAAATTACAAGAGTGTTGAAAAAAAACGGTATCCGGAGCAGAATACAGAAAAACTTTTACTACAAAAGTTGTAGCAAATTGTGCCCTTAACACAATGGTCTGTAACTTTTTTGCTCCCAGATGCATCAATGTGGAGAATTCTTAAAAAATGTGCAAATTACAAGAGTGTTGAAAAAAAACGGTATCCGGAGCAGAATACAGAAAAACTTTTACTACAAAAGTTGTAGCAAATTGTGCCCTTAACACAATGGTCTGTAACTTTTTTGCTCCCAGATGCATCAATGTGGAGAATTTTTGAAAAATGTGCAAATTACAAGAGTGTTGAAAAAAAACGGTATCCGGAGCAGAATACAGAAAAACTTTTACTACAAAAGTTGTAGCAAATTGTGCCCTTAACACAATGGTCTGTAACTTTTTTGCTCCCAGATGCATCAATGTGGAGAATTTTTGAAAAATGTGCAAATTACAAGAGTGTTGAAAAAAAACGGTATCCGGAGCAGAATACAGAAAAACTTTTACTACAAAAGTTGTAGCAAATTGTGCCCTTAACACAATGGTCCGTAACTTTTTTGCTCCCAGATGCATCAATGTGGAGAATTTTTGAAAAATGTGCAAATTACAAGAGTGTTGAAAAAAAACGGTATCCGGAGCAGAATACAGAAAAACTTTTACTACAAAAGTTTTAGCAAATTGTGCCCTTAACACAATGGTCCCTAACTTTTTTGCTCCCAGATGCATCAATGTGGAGAATTTTTGAAAAATGTGGAAATTACAAGAGTGTTGAAAAAAAACGGTATCCGGAGCAGAATACAGAAAAACTTTTACTACAAAAGTTGTAGCAAATTGTGCCCTTAACACAATGGTCTGTAACTTTTTTGCTCCCAGATGCATCAATGTGGAGAATTCTTAAAAACTGTGGAAATTACAAGAGTGTTGAAAAAAAACGGTATCCGGAGCAGAATACAGAAAAACTTTTACTACAAAAGTTGTAGCAAATTGTGCCCTTAACACAATGGTCTGTAACTTTTTTGCTCCCAGATGCATCAATGTGGAGAATTTTAGAAAAATGTGCAAATTACAAGAGTGTTGAAAAAAAACGGTATCCGGAGCAGAATACAGAAAAACTTTTACTACAAAAGTTGTAGCAAATTGTGCCCTTAACACAATGGTCCGTAACTTTTTTGCTCCCAGATGCATCAATGTGGAGAATTTTTGAAAAATGTGCAAATTACAAGAGTGCTGAAAAAAAACGGTATCCGGAACAGAATACAGAAAAACTTTTACTACAAAAGTTGTAGCAAATTGTGCCCTTAACACAATGGTCTGTAACTTTTTTGCTCCCAGATGCATCAATGTGGAGAATTCTTAAAAAATGTGGAAATTACAAGAGTGTTGAAAAAAAACGGTATCCGGAGCAGAATACAGAAAAACTTTTACTACAAAAGTTGTAGCAAATTGTGCCCTTAACACAATGGTCCGTAACTTTTTTGCTCCCAGATGCATCAATGTGGAGAATTTTTGAAAAATGTGCAAATTACAAGAGTGTTGAAAAAAAACGGTATCCGGAGCAGAATACAGAAAAACTTTTACTACAAAAGTTGTAGCAAATTGTGCCCTTAACACAATGGTCCGTAACTTTTTTGCTCCCAGATGCATCAATGTGGAGAATTTTTGAAAAATGTGCAAATTACAAGAGTGTTGAAAAAAAACGGTATCCGGAGCAGAATACAGAAAAACTTTTACTACAAAAGTTGTAGCAAATTGTGCCCTTAACACAATGGTCGGTAACTTTTTTGCTCCCAGATGCATCAATGTGGAGAATTTTTGAAAAATGTGCAAATTACAAGAGTGTTGAAAAAAAACGGTATCCGGAGCAGAATACAGAAAAACTTTTACTACAAAAGTTGTAGCAAATTGTGCCCTTAACACAATGGTCCGTAACTTTTTTGCTCCCAGATGCATCAATGTGGAGAATTTTTGAAAAATGTGCAAATTACAAGAGTGTTGAAAAAAAACGGTATCCGGAGCAGAATACAGAAAAACTTTTACTACAAAAGTTGTAGCAAATTGTGCCCTTAACACAATGGTCCGTAACTTTTTTGCTCCCAGATGCATCAATGTGGAGAACTTTTGAAAAATGTGCAAATTACAAGAGTGTTGAAAAAAAACGGTATCCGGAGCAGAATACAGAAAAACTTTTACTACAAAAGTTGTAGCAAATTGTGCCCTTAACACAATGGTCCGTAACTTTTTTGCTCCCAGATGCATCAATGTGGAGAATTTTTGAAAAATGTGCAAATTACAAGAGTGTTGAAAAAAAACGGTATCCGGAGCAGAATACAGAAAAACTTTTACTACAAAAGTTGTAGCAAATTGTGCCCTTAACACAATGGTCCGTAACTTTTTTGCTCCCAGATGCATCAATGTGGAGAATTTTTGAAAAATGTGCAAATTACAAGAGTGTTGAAAAAAAACGGTATCCGGAGCAGAATACAGAAAAACTTTTACTACAAAAGTTTTAGCAAATTGTGCCCTTAACACAATGGTCCCTAACTTTTTTGCTCCCAGATGCATCAATGTGGAGAATTTTTGAAAAATGTGGAAATTACAAGAGTGTTGAAAAAAAACGGTATCCGGAGCAGAATACAGAAAAACTTTTACTACAAAAGTTGTAGCAAATTGTGCCCTTAACACAATGGTCTGTAACTTTTTTGCTCCCAGATGCATCAATGTGGAGAATTCTTAAAAATTGTGGAAATTACAAGAGTGTTGAAAAAAAACGGTATCCGGAGCAGAATACAGAAAAACTTTTACTACAAAAGTTGTAGCAAATTGTGCCCTTAACACAATGGTCTGTAACTTTTTTGCTCCCAGATGCATCAATGTGGAGAATTTTAGAAAAATGTGCAAATTACAAGAGTGTTGAAAAAAAACGGTATCCGGAGCAGAATACAGAAAAACTTTTACTACAAAAGTTGTAGCAAATTGTGCCCTTAACACAATGGTCCGTAACTTTTTTGCTCCCAGATGCATCAATGTGGAGAATTTTTGAAAAATGTGCAAATTACAAGAGTGCTGAAAAAAAAACGGTATCCGGAACAGAATACAGAAAAACTTTTACTACAAAAGTTGTAGCAAATTGTGCCCTTAACACAATGGTCTGTAACTTTTTTGCTCCCAGATGCATCAATGTGGAGAATTCTTAAAAAATGTGGAAATTACAAGAGTGTTGAAAAAAAACGGTATCCGGAGCAGAATACAGAAAAACTTTTACTACAAAAGTTGTAGCAAATTGTGCCCTTAACACAATGGTCCGTAACTTTTTTGCTCCCAGATGCATCAATGTGGAGAATTTTTGAAAAATGTGCAAATTACAAGAGTGTTGAAAAAAAACGGTATCCGGAGCAGAATACAGAAAAACTTTTACTACAAAAGTTGTAGCAAATTGTGCCCTTAACACAATGGTCCGTAACTTTTTTGCTCCCAGATGCATCAATGTGGAGAATTTTTGAAAAATGTGCAAATTACAAGAGTGTTGAAAAAAAACGGTATCCGGAGCAGAATACAGAAAAACTTTTACTACAAAAGTTGTAGCAAATTGTGCCCTTAACACAATGGTCGGTAACTTTTTTGCTCCCAGATGCATCAATGTGGAGAATTTTTGAAAAATGTGCAAATTACAAGAGTGTTGAAAAAAAACGGTATCCGGAGCAGAATACAGAAAAACTTTTACTACAAAAGTTGTAGCAAATTGTGCCCTTAACACAATGGTCCGTAACTTTTTTGCTCCCAGATGCATCAATGTGGAGAATTTTTGAAAAATGTGCAAATTACAAGAGTGTTGAAAAAAAACGGTATCCGGAGCAGAATACAGAAAAACTTTTACTACAAAAGTTGTAGCAAATTGTGCCCTTAACACAATGGTCCGTAACTTTTTTGCTCCCAGATGCATCAATGTGGAGAACTTTTGAAAAATGTGCAAATTACAAGAGTGTTGAAAAAAAACGGTATCCGGAGCAGAATACAGAAAAACTTTTACTACAAAAGTTGTAGCAAATTGTGCCCTTAACACAATGGTCCGTAACTTTTTTGCTCCCAGATGCATCAATGTGGAGAATTTTAGAAAAATGTGCAAATTACAAGAGTGTTGAAAAAAAACGGTATCCGGAGCAGAATACAGAAAAACTTTTACTACAAAAGTTGTAGCAAATTGTGCCCTTAACACAATGGTCCGTAACTTTTTTGCTCCCAGATGCATCAATGTGGAGAATTTTTGAAAAATGTGCAAATTACAAGAGTGCTGAAAAAAAACGGTATCCGGAACAGAATACAGAAAAACTTTTACTACAAAAGTTGTAGCAAATTGTGCCCTTAACACAATGGTCTGTAACTTTTTTGCTCCCAGATGCATCAATGTGGAGAATTCTTAAAAAATGTGGAAATTACAAGAGTGTTGAAAAAAAACGGTATCCGGAGCAGAATACAGAAAAACTTTTACTACAAAAGTTGTAGCAAATTGTGCCCTTAACACAATGGTCCGTAACTTTTTTGCTCCCAGATGCATCAATGTGGAGAATTTTTGAAAAATGTGCAAATTACAAGAGTGTTGAAAAAAAACGGTATCCGGAGCAGAATACAGAAAAACTTTTACTACAAAAGTTGTAGCAAATTGTGCCCTTAACACAATGGTCCGTAACTTTTTTGCTCCCAGATGCATCAATGTGGAGAATTTTTGAAAAATGTGCAAATTACAAGAGTGTTGAAAAAAAACGGTATCCGGAGCAGAATACAGAAAAACTTTTACTACAAAAGTTGTAGCAAATTGTGCCCTTAACACAATGGTCGGTAACTTTTTTGCTCCCAGATGCATCAATGTGGAGAATTTTTGAAAAATGTGCAAATTACAAGAGTGTTGAAAAAAAACGGTATCCGGAGCAGAATACAGAAAAACTTTTACTACAAAAGTTGTAGCAAATTGTGCCCTTAACACAATGGTCCGTAACTTTTTTGCTCCCAGATGCATCAATGTGGAGAATTTTTGAAAAATGTGCAAATTACAAGAGTGTTGAAAAAAAACGGTATCCGGAGCAGAATACAGAAAAACTTTTACTACAAAAGTTGTAGCAAATTGTGCCCTTAACACAATGGTCCGTAACTTTTTTGCTCCCAGATGCATCAATGTGGAGAACTTTTGAAAAATGTGCAAATTACAAGAGTGTTGAAAAAAAACGGTATCCGGAGCAGAATACAGAAAAACTTTTACTACAAAAGTTGTAGCAAATTGTGCCCTTAACACAATGGTCCGTAACTTTTTTGCTCCCAGATGCATCAATGTGGAGAATTTTTGAAAAATGTGCAAATTACAAGAGTGTTGAAAAAAAACGGTATCCGGAGCAGAATACAGAAAAACTTTTACTACAAAAGTTGTAGCAAATTGTGCCGTTAACACAATGGTCTGTAACTTTTTTGCTCCCAGATGCATCAATGTGGAGAATTCTTAAAAAATGTGCAAATTACAAGAGTGTTGAAAAAAAACGGTATCCGGAGCAGAATACAGAAGAACTTTTACTACAAAAGTTGTAGCAAATTGTGCCCTTAACACAATGGTCCGTAACTTTTTTGCTCCCAGATGCATCAATGTGGAGAATTTTTGAAAAATGTGCAAATTACAAGAGTGTTGAAAAAAAACGGTATCCGGAGCAGAATACAGAAAAACTTTTACTACAAAAGTTGTAGCAAATTGTGCCCTTAACACAATGGTCTGTAACTTTTTTGCTCCCAGATGCATGAATGTGGAGAATTTTTGAAAAATGTGCAAATTACAAGAGTGTTGAAAAAAAACGGTATCCGGAGCAGAATACAGAAAAACTTTTACTACAAAAGTTGTAGCAAATTGTGCCCTTAACACAATGGTCTGTAACTTTTTTGCTCCCAGATGCATCAATGTGGAGAATTTTTGAAAAATGTGCAAATTACAAGAGTGTTGAAAAAAAACGGTATCCGGAGCAGAATACAGAAAAACTTTTACTACAAAAGTTGTAGCAAATTGTGCCCTTAACACAATGGTCCGTAACTTTTTTGCTCCCAGATGCATCAATGTGGAGAATTTTTGAAAAATGTGCGAATTACAAGAGTGTTGAAAAAAAACGGTATCCGGAGCAGAATACAGAAAAACTTTTACTACAAATGTTGTAGCAAATTGTGCCCTTAACACAATGGTCTGTAACTTTTTTGCTCCCAGATGCATCAATGTGGAGAATTCTTAAAAATTGTGGAAATTACAAGAGTGTTGAAAAAAAACGGTATCCGGAGCAGAATACAGAAAAACTTTTACTACAAAAGTTGTAGCAAATTGTGCCCTTAACACAATGGTCCGTAACTTTTTTGCTCCCAGATGCATCAATGTGGAGAATTTTTGAAAAATGTGCGAATTACAAGAGTGTTGAAAAAAAACGGTATCCGGAGCAGAATACAGAAAAACTTTTACTACAAAAGTTGTAGCAAATTGTGCCCTTAACACAATGGTCCGTAACTTTTTTGCTCCCAGATGCATCAATGTGGAGAATTTTTGAAAAATGTGCAAATTACAAGAGTGTTGAAAAAAAACGGTATCCGGAGCAGAATACAGAAAAACTTTTACTACAAAAGTTGTAGCAAATAGTGCCCTTAACACAATGGTCTGTAACTTTTTTGCTCCCAGATGCATCAATGTGGAGAATTTTAGAAAAATGTGCAAATTACAAGAGTGTTGAAAAAAAACGGTATCCGGAGCAGAATACAGAAAAACTTTTACTACAAAAGTTGTAGCAAATTGTGCCCTTAACACAATGGTCCGTAACTTTTTTGCTCCCAGATGCATCAATGTGGAGAATTTTTGAAAAATGTGCAAATTACAAGAGTGTTGAAAAAAAACGGTATCCGGAGCAGAATACAGAAAAACTTTTACTACAAAAGTTGTAGCAAATTGTGCCCTTAACACAATGGTCTGTAACTTTTTTGCTCCCAGATGCATCAATGTGGAGAATTCTTAAAAATTGTGGAAATTACAAGAGTGTTGAAAAAAAACGGTATCCGGAGCAGAATACAGAAAAACTTTTACTACAAAAGTTGTAGCAAATTGTGCCCTTAACACAATGGTCCGTAACTTTTTTGCTCCCAGATGCATCAATGTGGAGAATTTTTGAAAAATGTGCGAATTACAAGAGTGTTGAAAAAAAACGGTATCCGGAGCAGAATACAGAAAAACTTTTACTACAAAAGTTGTAGCAAATTGTGCCCTTAACACAATGGTCCGTAACTTTTTTGCTCCCAGATGCATCAATGTGGAGAATTTTTGAAAAATGTGCAAATTACAAGAGTGTTGAAAAAAAACGGTATCCGGAGCAGAATACAGAAAAACTTTTACTACAAAAGTTGTAGCAAATAGTGCCCTTAACACAATGGTCTGTAACTTTTTTGCTCCCAGATGCATCAATGTGGAGAATTTTAGAAAAATGTGCAAATTACAAGAGTGTTGAAAAAAAACGGTATCCGGAGCAGAATACAGAAAAACTTTTACTACAAAAGTTGTAGCAAATTGTGCCCTTAACACAATGGTCCGTAACTTTTTTGCTCCCAGATGCATCAATGTGGAGAATTTTTGAAAAATGTGCAAATTACAAGAGTGCTGAAAAAAAACGGTATCCGGAGCAGAATACAGAAAAACTTTTACTACAAAAGTTGTAGCAAATTGTGCCCTTAACACAATGGTCTGTAACTTTTTTGCTCCCAGATGCATCAATGTGGAGAATTTTTGAAAAATGTGCAAATTACAAGAGTGTTGAAAAAAAACGGTATCCGGAGCAGAATACAGAAAAACTTTTACTACAAAAGTTGTAGCAAATTGTGCCCTTAACACAATGGTCCGTTACTTTTTTGCTCCCAGATGCATCAATGTGGAGAATTTTTGAAAAATGTGCGAATTACAAGAGTGTTGAAAAAAAACGGTATCCGGAGCAGAATACAGAAAAACTTTTACTACAAAAGTTGTAGCAAATTGTGCCCTTAACACAATGGTCTGTAACTTTTTTGCTCCCAGATGCATCAATGTGGAGAATTCTTAAAAATTGTGGAAATTACAAGAGTGTTGAAAAAAAACGGTATCCGGAGCAGAATACAGAAAAACTTTTACTACAAAAGTTGTAGCAAATTGTGCCCTTAACACAATGGTCCGTAACTTTTTTGCTCCCAGATGCATCAATGTGGAGAATTTTTGAAAAATGTGCGAATTACAAGAGTGTTGAAAAAAAACGGTATCCGGAGCAGAATACAGAAAAACTTTTACTACAAAAGTTGTAGCAAATTGTGCCCTTAACACAATGGTCCGTAACTTTTTTGCTCCCAGATGCATCAATGTGGAGAATTTTTGAAAAATGTGCAAATTACAAGAGTGTTGAAAAAAACGGTATCCGGAGCAGAATACAGAAAAACTTTTACTACAAAAGTTGTAGCAAATTGTGCCCTTAACACAATGGTCTGTAACTTTTTTGCTCCCAGATGCATCAATGTGGAGAATTTTAGAAAAATGTGCAAATTACAAGAGTGTTGAAAAAAAACGGTATCCGGAGCAGAATACAGAAAAACTTTTACTACAAAAGTTGTAGCAAATTGTGCCCTTAACACAATGGTCCGTAACTTTTTTGCTCCCAGATGCATCAATGTGGAGAATTTTAGAAAAATGTGCAAATTACAAGAGTGTTGAAAAAAAACGGTATCCGGAGCAGAATACAGAAAAACTTTTACTACAAAAGTTGTAGCAAATTGTGCCCTTAACACAATGGTCCGTAACTTTTTTGCTCCCAGATGCATCAATGTGGAGAATTTTTGAAAAATGTGCAAATTACAAGAGTGCTGAAAAAAAACGGTATCCGGAGCAGAATACAGAAAAACTTTTACTACAAAAGTTGTAGCAAATTGTGCCCTTAACACAATGGTCGGTAACTTTTTTGCTCCCAGATGCATCAATGTGGAGAATTTTTGAAAAATGTGCGAATTACAAGAGTGTTGAAAAAAAACGGTATCCGGAGCAGAATACAGAAAAACTTTTACTACAAAAGTTGTAGCAAATTGTGCCCTTAACACAATGGTCCGTAACTTTTTTGCTCCCAGATGCATCAATGTGGAGAATTTTTGAAAAATGTGCAAATTACAAGAGTGTTGAAAAAAAACGGTATCCGGAGCAGAATACAGAAAAACTTTTACTACAAAAGTTGTAGCAAATTGTGCCCTTAACACAATGGTCGGTAACTTTTTTGCTCCCAGATGCATCAATGTGGAGAATTTTTGAAAAATGTGCAAATTACAAGAGTGTTGAAAAAAAACGGTATCCGGAGCAGAATACAGAAAAACTTTTACTACAAAAGTTGTAGCAAATTGTGCCCTTAACACAATGGTCCGTAACTTTTTTGCTCCCAGATGCATCAATGTGGAGAATTTTTGAAAAATGTGCAAATTACAAGAGTGTTGAAAAAAAACGGTATCCGGAGCAGAATACAGAAAAACTTTTACTACAAAAGTTGTAGCAAATTGTGCCCTTAACACAATGGTCCGTAACTTTTTTGCTCCCAGATGCATCAATGTGGAGAACTTTTGAAAAATGTGCAAATTACAAGAGTGTTGAAAAAAAACGGTATCCGGAGCAGAATACAGAAAAACTTTTACTACAAAAGTTGTAGCAAATTGTGCCCTTAACACAATGGTCCGTAACTTTTTTGCTCCCAGATGCATCAATGTGGAGAATTTTTGAAAAATGTGCAAATTACAAGAGTGTTGAAAAAAAACGGTATCCGGAGCAGAATACAGAAAAACTTTTACTACAAAAGTTGTAGCAAATTGTGCCCTTAACACAATGGTCTGTAACTTTTTTGCTCCCAGATGCATCAATGTGGAGAATTCTTAAAAAATGTGCAAATTACAAGAGTGTTGAAAAAAAACGGTATCCGGAGCAGAATACAGAAAAACTTTTACTACAAAAGTTGTAGCAAATTGTGCCCTTAACACAATGGTCCGTAACTTTTTTGCTCCCAGATGCATCAATGTGGAGAATTTTTGAAAAATGTGCAAATTACAAGAGTGTTGAAAAAAAACGGTATCCGGAGCAGAATACAGAAAAACTTTTACTACAAAAGTTGTAGCAAATTGTGCCCTTAACACAATGGTCCGTACCTTTTTTGCTCCCAGATGCATCAATGTGGAGAATTTTTGAAAAATGTGCAAATTACAAGAGTGCTGAAAAAAAACGGTATCCGGAGCAGAATACAGAAAAACTTTTACTACAAAAGTTGTAGCAAATTGTGCCCTTAACACAATGGTCTGTAACTTTTTTGCTCCCAGATGCATCAATGTGGAGAATTCTTAAAAAATGTGGAAATTACAAGAGTGTTGAAAAAAAACGGTATCCGGAGCAGAATACAGAAAAACTTTTACTACAAAAGTTGTAGCAAATTGTGCCCTTAACACAATGGTCCGTAACTTTTTTGCTCCCAGATGCATCAATGTGGAGAATTTTTGAAAAATGTGCAAATTACAAGAGTGTTGAAAAAAAACGGTATCCGGAGCAGAATACAGAAAAACTTTTACTACAAAAGTTGTAGCAAATTGTGCCCTTAACACAATGGTCTGTAACTTTTTTGCTCCCAGATGCATCAATGTGGAGAATTCTTAAAAAATGTGCAAATTACAAGAGTGTTGAAAAAAAACGGTATCCGGAGCAGAATACAGAAAAACTTTTACTACAAAAGTTGTAGCAAATTGTGCCCTTAACACAATGGTCCGTAACTTTTTTGCTCCCAGATGCATCAATGTGGAGAATTTTTGAAAAATGTGCAAATTACAAGAGTGTTGAAAAAAAACGGTATCCGGAGCAGAATACAGAAAAACTTTTACTACAAAAGTTGTAGCAAATTGTGCCCTTAACACAATGGTCCGTAACTTTTTTGCTCCCAGATGCATCAATGTGGAGAATTTTTGAAAAATGTGCAAATTACAAGAGTGCTGAAAAAAAACGGTATCCGGAGCAGAATACAGAAAAACTTTTACTACAAAAGTTGTAGCAAATTGTGCCCTTAACACAATGGTCTGTAACTTTTTTGCTCCCAGATGCATCAATGTGGAGAATTCTTAAAAAATGTGGAAATTACAAGAGTGTTGAAAAAAAACGGTATCCGGAGCAGAATACAGAAAAACTTTTACTACAAAAGTTGTAGCAAATTGTGCCCTTAACACAATGGTCCGTAACTTTTTTGCTCCCAGATGCATCAATGTGGAGAATTTTTGAAAAATGTGCAAATTACAAGAGTGCTGAAAAAAAACGGTATCCGGAGCAGAATACAGAAAAACTTTTACTACAAAAGTTGTAGCAAATTGTGCCCTTAACACAATGGTCTGTAACTTTTTTGCTCCCAGATGCATCAATGTGGAGAATTCTTAAAAAATGTGGAAATTACAAGAGTGTTGAAAAAAAACGGTATCCGGAGCAGAATACAGAAAAACTTTTACTACAAAAGTTGTAGCAAATTGTGCCCTTAACACAATGGTCCGTAACTTTTTTGCTCCCAGATGCATCAATGTGGAGAATTTTTGAAAAATGTGCAAATTACAAGAGTGCTGAAAAAAAACGGTATCCGGAGCAGAATACAGAAAAACTTTTACTACAAAAGTTGTAGCAAATTGTGCCCTTAACACAATGGTCTGTAACTTTTTTGCTCCCAGATGCATCAATGTGGAGAATTCTTAAAAAATGTGGAAATTACAAGAGTGTTGAAAAAAAACGGTATCCGGAGCAGAATACAGAAAAACTTTTACTACAAAAGTTGTAGCAAATTGTGCCCTTAACACAATGGTCCGTAACTTTTTTGCTCCCAGATGCATCAATGTGGAGAATTTTTGAAAAATGTGCAAATTACAAGAGTGTTGAAAAAAAACGGTATCCGGAGCAGAATACAGAAAAACTTTTACTACAAAAGTTGTAGCAAATTGTGCCCTTAACACAATGGTCCGTAACTTTTTTGCTCCCAGATGCATCAATGTGGAGAATTTTTGAAAAATGTGCAAATTACAAGAGTGCTGAAAAAAAACGGTATCCGGAGCAGAATACAGAAAAACTTTTACTACAAAAGTTGTAGCAAATTGTGCCCTTAACACAATGGTCTGTAACTTTTTTGCTCCCAGATGCATCAATGTGGAGAATTCTTAAAAAATGTGGAAATTACAAGAGTGTTGAAAAAAAACGGTATCCGGAGCAGAATACAGAAAAACTTTTACTACAAAAGTTGTAGCAAATTGTGCCCTTAACACAATGGTCCGTAACTTTTTTGCTCCCAGATGCATCAATGTGGAGAATTTTTGAAAAATGTGCAAATTACAAGAGTGCTGAAAAAAAACGGTATCCGGAGCAGAATACAGAAAAACTTTTACTACAAAAGTTGTAGCAAATTGTGCCCTTAACACAATGGTCTGTAACTTTTTTGCTCCCAGATGCATCAATGTGGAGAATTCTTAAAAAATGTGGAAATTACAAGAGTGTTGAAAAAAAACGGTATCCGGAGCAGAATACAGAAAAACTTTTACTACAAAAGTTGTAGCAAATTGTGCCCTTAACACAATGGTCCGTAACTTTTTTGCTCCCAGATGCATCAATGTGGAGAATTCTTAAAAAATGTGGAAATTACAAGAGTGTTGAAAAAAAACGGTATCCGGAGCAGAATACAGAAAAACTTTTACTACAAAAGTTGTAGCAAATTGTGCCCTTAACACAATGGTCCGTAACTTTTTTGCTCCCAGATGCATCAATGTGGAGAATTTTTGAAAAATGTGCAAATTACAAGAGTGTTGAAAAAAAACGGTATCCGGAGCAGAATACAGAAAAACTTTTACTACAAAAGTTGTAGCAAATTGTGCCCTTAACACAATGGTCTGTAACTTTTTTGCTCCCAGATGCATCAATGTGGAGAATTCTTAAAAAATGTGCAAATTACAAGAGTGTTGAAAAAAAACGGTATCCGGAGCAGAATACAGAAAAACTTTTACTACAAAAGTTGTAGCAAATTGTGCCCTTAACACAATGGTCCGTAACTTTTTTGCTCCCAGATGCATCAATGTGGAGAATTTTTGAAAAATGTGCAAATTACAAGAGTGTTGAAAAAAAACGGTATCCGGAGCAGAATACAGAAAAACTTTTACTACAAAAGTTGTAGCAAATTGTGCCCTTAACACAATGGTCCGTAACTTTTTTGCTCCCAGATGCATCAATGTGGAGAATTTTTGAAAAATGTGCAAATTACAAGAGTGCTGAAAAAAAACGGTATCCGGAGCAGAATACAGAAAAACTTTTACTACAAAAGTTGTAGCAAATTGTGCCCTTAACACAATGGTCTGTAACTTTTTTGCTCCCAGATGCATCAATGTGGAGAATTCTTAAAAAATGTGGAAATTACAAGAGTGTTGAAAAAAAACGGTATCCGGAGCAGAATACAGAAAAACTTTTACTACAAAAGTTGTAGCAAATTGTGCCCTTAACACAATGGTCCGTAACTTTTTTGCTCCCAGATGCATCAATGTGGAGAATTTTTGAAAAATGTGCAAATTACAAGAGTGTTGAAAAAAAACGGTATCCGGAGCAGAATACAGAAAAACTTTTACTACAAAAGTTGTAGCAAATTGTGCCCTTAACACAATGGTCTGTAACTTTTTTGCTCCCAGATGCATCAATGTGGAGAATTCTTAAAAAATGTGGAAATTACAAGAGTGTTGAAAAAAAACGGTATCCGGAGCAGAATACAGAAAAACTTTTACTACAAAAGTTGTAGCAAATTGTGCCCTTAACACAATGGTCCGTAACTTTTTTGCTCCCAGATGCATCAATGTGGAGAATTTTTGAAAAATGTGCAAATTACAAGAGTGTTGAAAAAAAACGGTATCCGGAGCAGAATACAGAAAAACTTTTACTACAAAAGTTGTAGCAAATTGTGCCCTTAACACAATGGTCCGTAACTTTTTTGCTCCCAGATGCATCAATGTGGAGAATTTTTGAAAAATGTGCAAATTACAAGAGTGTTGAAAAAAAACGGTATCCGGAGCAGAATACAGAAAAACTTTTACTACAAAAGTTGTAGCAAATTGTGCCCTTAACACAATGGTCTGTAACTTTTTTGCTCCCAGATGCATCAATGTGGAGAATTTTTGAAAAATGTGCAAATTACAAGAGTGTTGAAAAAAAACGGTATCCGGAGCAGAATACAGAAAAACTTTTACTACAAAAGTTGTAGCAAATTGTGCCCTTAACACAATGGTCCGTAACTTTTTTGCTCCCAGATGCATCAATGTGGAGAATTTTTGAAAAATGTGCAAATTACAAGAGTGTTGAAAAAAAACGGTATCCGGAGCAGAATACAGAAAAACTTTTACTACAAAAGTTGTAGCAAATTGTGCCCTTAACACAATGGTCCGTAACTTTTTTGCTCCCAGATGCATCAATGTGGAGAACTTTTGAAAAATGTGCAAATTACAAGAGTGTTGAAAAAAAACGGTATCCGGAGCAGAATACAGAAAAACTTTTACTACAAAAGTTGTAGCAAATTGTGCCCTTAACACAATGGTCTGTAACTTTTTTGCTCCCAGATGCATCAATGTGGAGAATTCTTAAAAAATGTGCAAATTACAAGAGTGTTGAAAAAAACGGTATCCGGAGCAGAATACAGAAAAACTTTTACTACAAAAGTTGTAGCAAATTGTGCCCTTAACACAATGGTCCGTAACTTTTTTGCTCCCAGATGCATCAATGTGGAGAACTTTTGAAAAATGTGCAAATTACAAGAGTGTTGAAAAAAAAACGGTATCCGGAGCAGAATACAGAAAAACTTTTACTACAAAAGTTGTAGCAAATTGTGCCCTTAACACAATGGTCTGTAACTTTTTTGCTCCCAGATGCATCAATGTGGAGAATTTTAGAAAAATGTGCAAATTACAAGAGTGTTGAAAAAAAACGGTATCCGGAGCAGAATACAGAAAAACTTTTACTACAAAAGTTGTAGCAAATTGTGCCCTTAACACAATGGTCTGTAACTTTTTTGCTCCCAGATGCATCAATGTGGAGAATTCTTAAAAAATGTGCAAATTACAAGAGTGTTGAAAAAAAACGGTATCCGGAGCAGAATACAGAAAAACTTTTACTACAAAAGTTGTAGCAAATTGTGCCCTTAACACAATGGTCCGTAACTTTTTTGCTCCCAGATGCATCAATGTGGAGAATTTTTGAAAAATGTGCAAATTACAAGAGTGTTGAAAAAAAACGGTATCCGGAGCAGAATACAGAAAAACTTTTACTACAAAAGTTGTAGCAAATTGTGCCCTTAACACAATGGTCCGTAACTTTTTTGCTCCCAGATGCATCAATGTGGAGAACTTTTGAAAAATGTGCAAATTACAAGAGTGTTGAAAAAAAACGGTATCCGGAGCAGAATACAGAAAAACTTTTACTACAAAAGTTGTAGCAAATTGTGCCCTTAACACAATGGTCCGTAACTTTTTTGCTCCCAGATGCATCAATGTGGAGAATTTTTGAAAAATGTGCAAATTACAAGAGTGTTGAAAAAAAACGGTATCCGGAGCAGAATACAGAAAAACTTTTACTACAAAAGTTGTAGCAAATTGTGCCCTTAACACAATGGTCCGTAACTTTTTTGCTCCCAGATGCATCAATGTGGAGAACTTTTGAAAAATGTGCAAATTACAAGAGTGTTGAAAAAAAACGGTATCCGGAGCAGAATACAGAAAAACTTTTACTACAAAAGTTGTAGCAAATTGTGCCCTTAACACAATGGTCTGTAACTTTTTTGCTCCCAGATGCATCAATGTGGAGAATTCTTAAAAAATGTGCAAATTACAAGAGTGTTGAAAAAAAACGGTATCCGGAGCAGAATACAGAAAAACTTTTACTACAAAAGTTGTAGCAAATTGTGCCCTTAACACAATGGTCCGTAACTTTTTTGCTCCCAGATGCATCAATGTGGAGAATTTTTGAAAAATGTGCAAATTACAAGAGTGTTGAAAAAAAACGGTATCCGGAGCAGAATACAGAAAAACTTTTACTACAAAAGTTGTAGCAAATTGTGCCCTTAACACAATGGTCCGTAACTTTTTTGCTCCCAGATGCATCAATGTGGAGAACTTTTGAAAAATGTGCAAATTACAAGAGTGTTGAAAAAAAACGGTATCCGGAGCAGAATACAGAAAAACTTTTACTACAAAAGTTGTAGCAAATTGTGCCCTTAACACAATGGTCTGTAACTTTTTTGCTCCCAGATGCATCAATGTGGAGAATTTTAGAAAAATGTGCAAATTACAAGAGTGTTGAAAAAAAACGGTATCCGGAGCAGAATACAGAAAAACTTTTACTACAAAAGTTGTAGCAAATTGTGCCCTTAACACAATGGTCTGTAACTTTTTTGCTCCCAGATGCATCAATGTGGAGAATTTTAGAAAAATGTGCAAATTACAAGAGTGTTGAAAAAAAACGGTATCCGGAGCAGAATACAGAAAAACTTTTACTACAAAAGTTGTAGCAAATTGTGCCCTTAACACAATGGTCCGTAACTTTTTTGCTCCCAGATGCATCAATGTGGAGAATTTTTGAAAAATGTGCAAATTACAAGAGTGTTGAAAAAAAACGGTATCCGGAGCAGAATACAGAAAAACTTTTACTACAAAAGTTGTAGCAAATTGTGCCCTTAACACAATGGTCCGTAACTTTTTTGCTCCCAGATGCATCAATGTGGAGAATTTTTGAAAAATGTGCAAATTACAAGAGTGTTGAAAAAAAACGGTATCCGGAGCAGAATACAGAAAAACTTTTACTACAAAAGTTGTAGCAAATTGTGCCCTTAACACAATGGTCCGTAACTTTTTTGCTCCCAGATGCATCAATGTGGAGAACTTTTGAAAAATGTGCAAATTACAAGAGTGTTGAAAAAAAACGGTATCCGGAGCAGAATACAGAAAAACTTTTACTACAAAAGTTGTAGCAAATTGTGCCCTTAACACAATGGTCTGTAACTTTTTTGCTCCCAGATGCATCAATGTGGAGAATTTTAGAAAAATGTGCAAATTACAAGAGTGTTGAAAAAAAACGGTATCCGGAGCAGAATACAGAAAAACTTTTACTACAAAAGTTGTAGCAAATTGTGCCCTTAACACAATGGTCTGTAACTTTTTTGCTCCCAGATGCATCAATGTGGAGAATTCTTAAAAAATGTGCAAATTACAAGAGTGTTGAAAAAAAACGGTATCCGGAGCAGAATACAGAAAAACTTTTACTACAAAAGTTGTAGCAAATTGTGCCCTTAACACAATGGTCCGTAACTTTTTTGCTCCCAGATGCATCAATGTGGAGAACTTTTGAAAAATGTGCAAATTACAAGAGTGTTGAAAAAAAACGGTATCCGGAGCAGAATACAGAAAAACTTTTACTACAAAAGTTGTAGCAAATTGTGCCCTTAACACAATGGTCCGTAACTTTTTTGCTCCCAGATGCATCAATGTGGAGAACTTTTGAAAAATGTGCAAATTACAAGAGTGTTGAAAAAAAACGGTATCCGGAGCAGAATACAGAAAAACTTTTACTACAAAAGTTGTAGCAAATTGTGCCCTTAACACAATGGTCTGTAACTTTTTTGCTCCCAGATGCATCAATGTGGAGAATTTTAGAAAAATGTGCAAATTACAAGAGTGTTGAAAAAAAACGGTATCCGGAGCAGAATACAGAAAAACTTTTACTACAAAAGTTGTAGCAAATTGTGCCCTTTAACACAATGGTCTGTAACTTTTTTGCTCCCAGATGCATCAATGTGGAGAATTCTTAAAAAATGTGCAAATTACAAGAGTGTTGAAAAAAAACGGTATCCGGAGCAGAATACAGAAAAACTTTTACTACAAAAGTTGTAGCAAATTGTGCCCTTAACACAATGGTCTGTAGCTTTTTTGCTCCCAGATGCATCAATGTGGAGAATTCTTAAAAAATGTGCAAATTACAAGAGTGTTGAAAAAAACCGGTATCCGGAGCAGAATACAGAAAAACTTTTACTACAAAAGTTGTAGCAAATTGTGCCCTTAACACAATGGTCCGTAACTTTTTTGCTCCCAGATGCATCAATGTGGAGAACTTTTGAAAAATGTGCAAATTACAAGAGTGTTGAAAAAAAACGGTATCCGGAGCAGAATACAGAAAAACTTTTACTACAAAAGTTGTAGCAAATTGTGCCCTTAACACAATGGTCTGTAACTTTTTTGCTCCCAGATGCATCAATGTGGAGAATTTTAGAAAAATGTGCAAATTACAAGAGTGTTGAAAAAAAACGGTATCCGGAGCAGAATACAGAAAAACTTTTACTACAAAAGTTATAGCAAATTGTGCCCTTAACACAATGGTCTGTAACTTTTTTGCTCCCAGATGCATCAATGTGGAGAATTCTTAAAAAATGTGCAAATTACAAGAGTGTTGAAAAAAAACGGTATCCGGAGCAGAATACAGAAAAACTTTTACTACAAAAGTTGTAGCAAATTGTGCCCTTAACACAATGGTCCGTAACTTTTTTGCTCCCAGATGCATCAATGTGGAGAATTCTTAAAAAATGTGCAAATTACAAGAGTGTTGAAAAAAAACGGTATCCGGAGCAGAATACAGAAAAACTTTTACTACAAAAGTTGTAGCAAATTGTGCCCTTAACACAATGGTCTGTAACTTTTTTGCTCCCAGATGCATCAATGTGGAGAATTCTTAAAAAATGTGCAAATTACAAGAGTGTTGAAAAAAAACGGTATCCGGAGCAGAATACAGAAAAACTTTTACTACAAAAGTTGTAGCAAATTGTGCCCTTAACACAATGGTCCGTAACTTTTTTGCTCCCAGATGCATCAATGTGGAGAACTTTTGAAAAATGTGCAAATTACAAGAGTGTTGAAAAAAAACGGTATCCGGAGCAGAATACAGAAAAACTTTTACTACAAAAGTTGTAGCAAATTGTGCCCTTAACACAATGGTCTGTAACTTTTTTGCTCCCAGATGCATCAATGTGGAGAATTTTAGAAAAATGTGCAAATTACAAGAGTGTTGAAAAAAAACGGTATCCGGAGCAGAATACAGAAAAACTTTTACTACAAAAGTTATAGCAAATTGTGCCCTTAACACAATGGTCTGTAACTTTTTTGCTCCCAGATGCATCAATGTGGAGAATTCTTAAAAAATGTGCAAATTACAAGAGTGTTGAAAAAAAACGGTATCCGGAGCAGAATACAGAAAAACTTTTACTACAAAAGTTGTAGCAAATTGTGCCCTTAACACAATGGTCCGTAACTTTTTTGCTCCCAGATGCATCAATGTGGAGAATTCTTAAAAAATGTGCAAATTACAAGAGTGTTGAAAAAAAACGGTATCCGGAGCAGAATACAGAAAAACTTTTACTACAAAAGTTGTAGCAAATTGTGCCCTTAACACAATGGTCTGTAACTTTTTTGCTCCCAGATGCATCAATGTGGAGAATTTTAGAAAAATGTGCAAATTACAAGAGTGTTGAAAAAAAACGGTATCCGGAGCAGAATACAGAAAAACTTTTACTACAAAAGTTATAGCAAATTGTGCCCTTAACACAATGGTCTGTAACTTTTTTGCTCCCAGATGCATCAATGTGGAGAATTCTTAAAAAATGTGCAAATTACAAGAGTGTTGAAAAAAAACGGTATCCGGAGCAGAATACAGAAAAACTTTTACTACAAAAGTTGTAGCAAATTGTGCCCTTAACACAATGGTCCGTAACTATTTTGCTCCCAGATGCATCAATGTGGAGAACTTTTGAAAAATGTGCAAATTACAAGAGTGTTGAAAAAAAACGGTATCCGGAGCAGAATACAGAAAAACTTTTACTACAAAAGTTGTAGCAAATTGTGCCCTTAACACAATGGTCCGTAACTTTTTTGCTCCCAGATGCATCAATGTGGAGAACTTTTGAAAAATGTGCAAATTACAAGAGTGTTGAAAAAAAACGGTATCCGGAGCAGAATACAGAAAAACTTTTACTACAAAAGTTGTAGCAAATTGTGCCCTTAACACAATGGTCTGTAACTTTTTTGCTCCCAGATGCATCAATGTGGAGAATTTTAGAAAAATGTGCAAATTACAAGAGTGTTGAAAAAAAACGGTATCCGGAGCAGAATACAGAAAAACTTTTACTACAAAAGTTGTAGCAAATTGTGCCCTTTAACACAATGGTCTGTAACTTTTTTGCTCCCAGATGCATCAATGTGGAGAATTCTTAAAAAATGTGCAAATTACAAGAGTGTTGAAAAAAAACGGTATCCGGAGCAGAATACAGAAAAACTTTTACTACAAAAGTTGTAGCAAATTGTGCCCTTAACACAATGGTCTGTAGCTTTTTTGCTCCCAGATGCATCAATGTGGAGAATTCTTAAAAAATGTGCAAATTACAAGAGTGTTGAAAAAAACCGGTATCCGGAGCAGAATACAGAAAAACTTTTACTACAAAAGTTGTAGCAAATTGTGCCCTTAACACAATGGTCCGTAACTTTTTTGCTCCCAGATGCATCAATGTGGAGAACTTTTGAAAAATGTGCAAATTACAAGAGTGTTGAAAAAAAACGGTATCCGGAGCAGAATACAGAAAAACTTTTACTACAAAAGTTGTAGCAAATTGTGCCCTTAACACAATGGTCTGTAACTTTTTTGCTCCCAGATGCATCAATGTGGAGAATTTTAGAAAAATGTGCAAATTACAAGAGTGTTGAAAAAAAACGGTATCCGGAGCAGAATACAGAAAAACTTTTACTACAAAAGTTATAGCAAATTGTGCCCTTAACACAATGGTCTGTAACTTTTTTGCTCCCAGATGCATCAATGTGGAGAATTCTTAAAAAATGTGCAAATTACAAGAGTGTTGAAAAAAAACGGTATCCGGAGCAGAATACAGAAAAACTTTTACTACAAAAGTTGTAGCAAATTGTGCCCTTAACACAATGGTCCGTAACTTTTTTGCTCCCAGATGCATCAATGTGGAGAATTTTTGAAAAATGTGCAAATTACAAGAGTGTTGAAAAAAAACGGTATCCGGAGCAGAATACAGAAAAACTTTTACTACAAAAGTTGTAGCAAATTGTGCCCTTAACACAATGGTCCGTAACTTTTTTGCTCCCAGATGCATCAATGTGGAGAACTTTTGAAAAATGTGCAAATTACAAGAGTGTTGAAAAAAAACGGTATCCGGAGCAGAATACAGAAAAACTTTTACTACAAAAGTTGTAGCAAATTGTGCCCTTAACACAATGGTCTGTAACTTTTTTGCTCCCAGATGCATCAATGTGGAGAATTTTTGAAAAATGTGCAAATTACAAGAGTGTTGAAAAAAAACGGTATCCGGAGCAGAATACAGAAAAACTTTTACTACAAAAGTTGTAGCAAATTGTGCCCTTAACACAATGGTCTGTAACTTTTTTGCTCCCAGATGCATCAATGTGGAGAATTCTTAAAAAATGTGCAAATTACAAGAGTGTTGAAAAAAAACGGTATCCGGAGCAGAATACAGAAAAACTTTTACTACAAAAGTTGTAGCAAATTGTGCCCTTAACACAATGGTCCGTAACTTTTTTGCTCCCAGATGCATCAATGTGGAGAATTTTTGAAAAATGTGCAAATTACAAGAGTGTTGAAAAAAAACGGTATCCGGAGCAGAATACAGAAAAACTTTTACTACAAAAGTTGTAGCAAATTGTGCCCTTAACACAATGGTCCGTAACTTTTTTGCTCCCAGATGCATCAATGTGGAGAATTTTTGAAAAATGTGCAAATTACAAGAGTGCTGAAAAAAAACGGTATCCGGAGCAGAATACAGAAAAACTTTTACTACAAAAGTTGTAGCAAATTGTGCCCTTAACACAATGGTCTGTAACTTTTTTGCTCCCAGATGCATCAATGTGGAGAATTTTTGAAAAATGTGCAAATTACAAGAGTGTTGAAAAAAAACGGTATCCGGAGCAGAATACAGAAAAACTTTTACTACAAAAGTTGTAGCAAATTGTGCCCTTAACACAATGGTCCGTAACTTTTTTGCTCCCAGATGCATCAATGTGGAGAATTTTTGAAAAATGTGCAAATTACAAGAGTGTTGAAAAAAAACGGTATCCGGAGCAGAATACAGAAAAACTTTTACTACAAAAGTTGTAGCAAATTGTGCCCTTAACACAATGGTCCGTAACTTTTTTGCTCCCAGATGCATCAATGTGGAGAACTTTTGAAAAATGTGCAAATTACAACAGTGTTGAAAAAAAACGGTATCCGGAGCAGAATACAGAAAAACTTTTACTACAAAAGTTGTAGCAAATTGTGCCCTTAACACAATGGTCTGTAACTTTTTTGCTCCCAGATGCATCAATGTGGAGAATTCTTAAAAAATGTGCAAATTACAAGAGTGTTGAAAAAAAACGGTATCCGGAGCAGAATACAGAAAAACTTTTACTACAAAAGTTGTAGCAAATTGTGCCCTTAACACAATGGTCCGTAACTTTTTTGCTCCCAGATGCATCAATGTGGAGAATTTTTGAAAAATGTGCAAATTACAAGAGTGTTGAAAAAAAACGGTATCCGGAGCAGAATACAGAAAAACTTTTACTACAAAAGTTGTAGCAAATTGTGCCCTTAACACAATGGTCCGTAACTTTTTTGCTCCCAGATGCATCAATGTGGAGAACTTTTGAAAAATGTGCAAATTACAAGAGTGTTGAAAAAAAACGGTATCCGGAGCAGAATACAGAAAAACTTTTACTACAAAAGTTGTAGCAAATTGTGCCCTTAACACAATGGTCTGTAACTTTTTTGCTCCCAGATGCATCAATGTGGAGAATTTTAGAAAAATGTGCAAATTACAAGAGTGTTGAAAAAAAACGGTATCCGGAGCAGAATACAGAAAAACTTTTACTACAAAAGTTGTAGCAAATTGTGCCCTTAACACAATGGTCTGTAACTTTTTTGCTCCCAGATGCATCAATGTGGAGAATTCTTAAAAAATGTGCAAATTACAAGAGTGTTGAAAAAAAAACGGTATCCGGAGCAGAATACAGAAAAACTTTTACTACAAAAGTTGTAGCAAATTGTGCCCTTAACACAATGGTCCGTAACTTTTTTGCTCCCAGATGCATCAATGTGGAGAATTTTTGAAAAATGTGCAAATTACAAGAGTGTTGAAAAAAAACGGTATCCGGAGCAGAATACAGAAAAACTTTTACTACAAAAGTTGTAGCAAATTGTGCCCTTAACACAATGGTCCGTAACTTTTTTGCTCCCAGATGCATCAATGTGGAGAATTTTTGAAAAATGTGCAAATTACAAGAGTGCTGAAAAAAAACGGTATCCGGAGCAGAATACAGAAAAACTTTTACTACAAAAGTTGTAGCAAATTGTGCCCTTAACACAATGGTCCGTAACTTTTTTGCTCCCAGATGCATCAATGTGGAGAATTTTTGAAAAATGTGCAAATTACAAGAGTGCTGAAAAAAAACGGTATCCGGAGCAGAATACAGAAAAACTTTTACTACAAAAGTTGTAGCAAATTGTGCCCTTAACACAATGGTCTGTAACTTTTTTGCTCCCAGATGCATCAATGTGGAGAATTCTTAAAAAATGTGCAAATTACAAGAGTGTTGAAAAAAAACGGTATCCGGAGCAGAATACAGAAAAACTTTTACTACAAAAGTTGTAGCAAATTGTGCCCTTAACACAATGGTCCGTAACTTTTTTGCTCCCAGATGCATCAATGTGGAGAATTTTTGAAAAATGTGCAAATTACAAGAGTGTTGAAAAAAAACGGTATCCGGAGCAGAATACAGAAAAACTTTTACTACAAAAGTTGTAGCAAATTGTGCCCTTAACACAATGGTCCGTAACTTTTTTGCTCCCAGATGCATCAATGTGGAGAACTTTTGAAAAATGTGCAAATTACAAGAGTGTTGAAAAAAAACGGTATCCGGAGCAGAATACAGAAAAACTTTTACTACAAAAGTTGTAGCAAATTGTGCCCTTAACACAATGGTCCGTAACTTTTTTGCTCCCAGATGCATCAATGTGGAGAATTTTAGAAAAATGTGCAAATTACAAGAGTGTTGAAAAAAAACGGTATCCGGAGCAGAATACAGAAAAACTTTTACTACAAAAGTTGTAGCAAATTGTGCCCTTAACACAATGGTCTGTAACTTTTTTGCTCCCAGATGCATCAATGTGGAGAATTCTTAAAAAATGTGCAAATTACAAGAGTGTTGAAAAAAAAACGGTATCCGGAGCAGAATACAGAAAAACTTTTACTACAAAAGTTGTAGCAAATTGTGCCCTTAACACAATGGTCCGCAACTTTTTTGCTCCCAGATGCATCAATGTGGAGAATTTTTGAAAAATGTGCAAATTACAAGAGTGTTGAAAAAAAACGGTATCCGGAGCAGAATACAGAAAAACTTTTACTACAAAAGTTGTAGCAAATTGTGCCCTTAACACAATTGTCTGTAACTTTTTTGCTCCCAGATGCATCAATGTGGAGAATTTTTGAAAAATGTGCAAATTACAAGAGTGTTGAAAAAAAACGGTATCCGGAGCAGAATACAGAAAAACTTTTACTACAAAAGTTGTAGCAAATTGTGCCCTTAACACAATGGTCCGTAACTTTTTTGCTCCCAGATGCATCAATGTGGAGAATTTTTGAAAAATGTGCAAATTACAAGAGTGTTGAAAAAAAACGGTATCCGGAGCAGAATACAGAAAAACTTTTACTACAAAAGTTGTAGCAAATTGTGCCCTTAACACAATGGTCCGTAACTTTTTTGCTCCCAGATGCATCAATGTGGAGAATTTTTGAAAAATGTGCAAATTACAAGAGTGTTGAAAAAAAACGGTATCCGGAGCAGAATACAGAAAAACTTTTACTACAAAAGTTGTAGCAAATTGTGCCCTTAACACAATGGTCCGTAACTTTTTTGCTCCCAGATGCATCAATGTGGAGAACTTTTGAAAAATGTGCAAATTACAAGAGTGTTGAAAAAAAACGGTATCCGGAGCAGAATACAGAAAAACTTTTACTACAAAAGTTGTAGCAAATTGTGCCCTTAACGCAATGGTCCGTAACTTTTTTGCTCCCAGATGCATCAATGTGGAGAATTTTTGAAAAATGTGCAAATTACAAGAGTGCTGAAAAAAAACGGTATCCGGAGCAGAATACAGAAAAACTTTTACTACAAAAGTTGTAGCAAATTGTGCCCTTAACACAATTGTCTGTAACTTTTTTGCTCCCAGATGCATCAATGTGGAGAATTTTTGAAAAATGTGCAAATTACAAGAGTGTTGAAAAAAAACGGTATCCGGAGCAGAATACAGAAAAACTTTTACTACAAAAGTTGTAGCAAATTGTGCCCTTAACACAATGGTCTGTAACTTTTTTGCTCCCAGATGCATCAATGTGGAGAATTTTTGAAAAATGTGCAAATTACAAGAGTGCTGAAAAAAAACGGTATCCGGAGCAGAATACAGAAAAACTTTTACTACAAAAGTTGTAGCAAATTGTGCCCTTAACACAATTGTCTGTAACTTTTTTGCTCCCAGATGCATCAATGTGGAGAATTTTTGAAAAATGTGCAAATTACAAGAGTGTTGAAAAAAAACGGTATCCGGAGCAGAATACAGAAAAACTTTTACTACAAAAGTTGTAGCAAATTGTGCCCTTAACACAATGGTCTGTAACTTTTTTGCTCCCAGATGCATCAATGTGGAGAATTTTTGAAAAATGTGCAAATTACAAGAGTGTTGAAAAAAAACGGTATCCGGAGCAGAATACAGAAAAACTTTTACTACAAAAGTTGTAGCAAATTGTGCCCTTAACACAATGGTCCGTAACTTTTTTGCTCCCAGATGCATCAATGTGGAGAATTTTTGAAAAATGTGCAAATTACAAGAGTGTTGAAAAAAAACGGTATCCGGAGCAGAATACAGAAAAACTTTTACTACAAAAGTTGTAGCAAATTGTGCCCTTAACACAATGGTCCGTAACTTTTTTGCTCCCAGATGCATCAATGTGGAGAACTTTTGAAAAATGTGCAAATTACAAGAGTGTTGAAAAAAAACGGTATCCGGAGCAGAATACAGAAAAACTTTTACTACAAAAGTTGTAGCAAATTGTGCCCTTAACGCAATGGTCCGTAACTTTTTTGCTCCCAGATGCATCAATGTGGAGAATTTTTGAAAAATGTGCAAATTACAAGAGTGCTGAAAAAAAACGGTATCCGGAGCAGAATACAGAAAAACTTTTACTACAAAAGTTGTAGCAAATTGTGCCCTTAACACAATTGTCTGTAACTTTTTTGCTCCCAGATGCATCAATGTGGAGAATTTTTGAAAAATGTGCAAATTACAAGAGTGTTGAAAAAAAACGGTATCCGGAGCAGAATACAGAAAAACTTTTACTACAAAAGTTGTAGCAAATTGTGCCCTTAACACAATGGTCTGTAACTTTTTTGCTCCCAGATGCATCAATGTGGAGAATTTTTGAAAAATGTGCAAATTACAAGAGTGTTGAAAAAAAACGGTATCCGGAGCAGAATACAGAAAAACTTTTACTACAAAAGTTGTAGCAAATTGTGCCCTTAACACAATGGTCCGTAACTTTTTTGCTCCCAGATGCATCAATGTGGAGAATTTTTGAAAAATGTGCAAATTACAAGAGTGTTGAAAAAAAACGGTATCCGGAGCAGAATACAGAAAAACTTTTACTACAAAAGTTGTAGCAAATTGTGCCCTTAACACAATGGTCTGTAACTTTTTTGCTCCCAGATGCATCAATGTGGAGAATTTTTGAAAAATGTGCAAATTACAAGAGTGCTGAAAAAAAACGGTATCCGGAGCAGAATACAGAAAAACTTTTACTACAAAAGTTGTAGCAAATTGTGCCCTTAACACAATTGTCTGTAACTTTTTTGCTCCCAGATGCATCAATGTGGAGAATTTTTGAAAAATGTGCAAATTACAAGAGTGTTGAAAAAAAACGGTATCCGGAGCAGAATACAGAAAAACTTTTACTACAAAAGTTGTAGCAAATTGTGCCCTTAACACAATGGTCTGTAACTTTTTTGCTCCCAGATGCATCAATGTGGAGAATTTTTGAAAAATGTGCAAATTACAAGAGTGTTGAAAAAAAACGGTATCCGGAGCAGATTACAGAAAAACTTTTACTACAAAAGTTGTAGCAAATTGTGCCCTTAACACAATGGTCCGTAACTTTTTTGCTCCCAGATGCATCAATGTGGAGAATTTTTGAAAAATGTGCAAATTACAAGAGTGTTGAAAAAAAACGGTATCCGGAGCAGAATACAGAAAAACTTTTACGTCAAAAGTTGTAGCAAATTGTGCCCTTAACACAATGGTCTGTAACTTTTTTGCTCCCAGATGCATCAATGTGGAGAATTTTTGAAAAATATGCAAATTACAAGAGTGTTGAAAAAAAACGGTATCCGGAGCAGAATACAGAAAAACTTTTACGTCAAAAGTTGTAGCAAATTGTGCCCTTAACACAATGGTCTGTAACTTTTTTGCTCCCAGATGCATCAATGTGGAGAATTTTTGAAAAATGTGCAAATTACAAGAGTGTTGAAAAAAAACGGTATCCGGAGCAGAATACAGAAAAACTTTTACGTCAAAAGTTGTAGCAAATTGTGCCCTTAACACAATGGTCTGTAACTTTTTTGCTCCCAGATGCATCAATGTGGAGAATTTTTGAAAAATGTGCAAATTACAAGAGTGTTGAAAAAAAACGGTATCCGGAGCAGAATACAGAAAAACTTTTACTACAAAAGTTGTAGCAAATTGTGCCCTTAACACAATGGTCTGTAACTTTTTTGCTCCCAGATGCATCAATGTGGAGAATTCTTAAAAAATGTGCAAATTACAAGAGTGTTGAAAAAAAACGGTATCCGGAGCAGAATACAGAAAAACTTTTACTACAAAAGTTGTAGCAAATTGTGCCCTTAACACAATGGTCTGTAACTTTTTTGCTCCCAGATGCATCAATGTGGAGAATTTTTGAAAAATGTGCAAATTACAAGAGTGTTGAAAAAAAACGGTATCCGGAGCAGAATACAGAAAAACTTTTACTACAAAAGTTGTAGCAAATTGTGCCCTTAACACAATGGTCTGTAACTTTTTTGCTCCCAGATGCATCAATGTGGAGAATTTTTGAAAAATGTGCAAATTACAAGAGTGTTGAAAAAAAACGGTATCCGGAGCAGAATACAGAAAAACTTTTACTACAAAAGTTGTAGCAAATTGTGCCCTTAACGCAATAGTCTGTAACTTTTTTGCTCCCAGATGCATCAGTGTGGAGAATTCTTAAAAAATGTGGAAATTACAAGAGTGTTGAAAAAAAACGGTATCCGGAGCAGAATACAGAAAAACTTTTACTACAAAAGTTGTAGCAAATTGTGCCCTTAACACAATGGTCCGTAACTTTTTTGCTCCCAGATGCATCAATGTGGAGAATTTTTGAAAAATGTGCAAATTACAAGAGTGCTGAAAAAAAACGGTATCCGGAGCAGAATACAGAAAAACTTTTACTACAAAAGTTGTAGCAAATTGTGCCCTTAACACAATGGTCTGTAACTTTTTTGCTCCCAGATGCATCAATGTGGAGAATTCTTAAAAAATGTGGAAATTACAAGAGTGTTGAAAAAAAACGGTATCCGGAGCAGAATACAGAAAAACTTTTACTACAAAAGTTGTAGCAAATTGTGCCCTTAACACAATGGTCCGTAACTTTTTTGCTCCCAGATGCATCAATGTGGAGAATTTTTGAAAAATGTGCAAATTACAAGAGTGTTGAAAAAAAACGGTATCCGGAGCAGAATACAGAAAAACTTTTACTACAAAAGTTGTAGCAAATTGTGCCCTTAACACAATGGTCCGTAACTTTTTTGCTCCCAGATGCATCAATGTGGAGAATTTTTGAAAAATGTGCAAATTACAAGAGTGTTGAAAAAAAACGGTATCCGGAGCAGAATACAGAAAAACTTTTACGTCAAAAGTTGTAGCAAATTGTGCCCTTAACACAATGGTCTGTAACTTTTTTGCTCCCAGATGCATCAATGTGGAGAATTTTTGAAAAATGTGCAAATTACAAGAGTGTTGAAAAAAAACGGTATCCGGAGCAGAATACAGAAAAACTTTTACTACAAAAGTTGTAGCAAATTGTGCCCTTAACACAATGGTCCGTAACTTTTTTGCTCCCAGATGCATCAATGTGGAGAATTTTTGAAAAATGTGCAAATTACAAGAGTGTTGAAAAAAAACGGTATCCGGAGCAGAATACAGAAAAACTTTTACGTCAAAAGTTGTAGCAAATTGTGCCCTTAACACAATGGTCTGTAACTTTTTTGCTCCCAGATGCATCAATGTGGAGAATTTTTGAAAAATGTGCAAATTACAAGAGTGTTGAAAAAAAACGGTATCCGGAGCAGAATACAGAAAAACTTTTACTACAAAAGTTGTAGCAAATTGTGCCCTTAACACAATGGTCTGTAACTTTTTTGCTCCCAGATGCATCAATGTGGAGAATTTTTGAAAAATGTGCAAATTACAAGAGTGTTGAAAAAAAACGGTATCCGGAGCAGAATACAGAAAAACTTTTACTACAAAAGTTGTAGCAAATTGTGCCCTTAACACAATGGTCTGTAACTTTTTTGCTCCCAGATGCATCAATGTGGAGAATTTTTGAAAAATGTGCAAATTACAAGAGTGTTGAAAAAAAAACGGTATCCGGAGCAGAATACAGAAAAACTTTTACTACAAAAGTTGTAGCAAATTGTGCCCTTAACACAATGGTCTGTAACTTTTTTGCTCCCAGATGCATCAATGTGGAGAATTTTTGAAAAATGTGCAAATTACAAGAGTGTTGAAAAAAAACGGTATCCGGAGCAGAATACAGAAAAACTTTTACTACAAAAGTTGTAGCAAATTGTGCCCTTAACGCAATGGTCTGTAACTTTTTTGCTCCCAGATGCATCAGTGTGGAGAATTCTTAAAAAATGTGGAAATTACAAGAGTGTTGAAAAAAAACGGTATCCGGAGCAGAATACAGAAAAACTTTTACTACAAAAGTTGTAGCAAATTGTGCCCTTAACACAATGGTCCGTAACTTTTTTGCTCCCAGATGCATCAATGTGGAGAATTTTTGAAAAATGTGCAAATTACAAGAGTGCTGAAAAAAAACGGTATCCGGAGCAGAATACAGAAAAACTTTTACTACAAAAGTTGTAGCAAATTGTGCCCTTAACACAATGGTCTGTAATTTTTTTGCTGCCAGATGCATCAATGTGGAGAATTCTTAAAAAATGTGGAAATTACAAGAGTGTTGAAAAAAAACGGTATCCGGAGCAGAATACAGAAAAACTTTTACTACAAAAGTTGTAGCAAATTGTGCCCTTAACGCAATGGTCTGTAACTTTTTTGCTCCCAGATGCATCAGTGTGGAGAATTCTTAAAAAATGTGGAAATTACAAGAGTGTTGAAAAAAAACGGTATCCGGAGCAGAATACAGAAAAACTTTTACTACAAAAGTTGTAGCAAATTGTGCCCTTAACACAATGGTCCGTAACTTTTTTGCTCCCAGATGCATCAATGTGGAGAATTTTTGAAAAATGTGCAAATTACAAGAGTGCTGAAAAAAAACGGTATCCGGAGCAGAATACAGAAAAACTTTTACTACAAAAGTTGTAGCAAATTGTGCCCTTAACACAATGGTCTGTAACTTTTTTGCTCCCAGATGCATCAATGTGGAGAATTCTTAAAAAATGTGGAAATTACAAGAGTGTTGAAAAAAAACGGTATCCGGAGCAGAATACAGAAAAACTTTTACTACAAAAGTTGTAGCAAATTGTGCCCTTAACACAATGGTCCGTAACTTTTTTGCTCCCAGATGCATCAATGTGGAGAATTTTTGAAAAATGTGCAAATTACAAGAGTGTTGAAAAAAAACGGTATCCGGAGCAGAATACAGAAAAACTTTTACTACAAAAGTTGTAGCAAATTGTGCCCTTAACACAATGGTCCGTAACTTTTTTGCTCCCAGATGCATCAATGTGGAGAATTTTTGAAAAATGTGCAAATTACAAGAGTGCTGAAAAAAAACGGTATCCGGAGCAGAATACAGAAAAACTTTTACTACAAAAGTTGTAGCAAATTGTGCCCTTAACACAATGGTCTGTAACTTTTTTGCTCCCAGATGCATCAATGTGGAGAATTCTTAAAAAATGTGGAAATTACAAGAGTGTTGAAAAAAAACGGTATCCGGAGCAGAATACAGAAAAACTTTTACTACAAAAGTTGTAGCAAATTGTGCCCTTAACGCAATGGTCTGTAACTTTTTTGCTCCCAGATGCATCAGTGTGGAGAATTCTTAAAAAATGTGGAAATTACAAGAGTGTTGAAAAAAAACGGTATCCGGAGCAGAATACAGAAAAACTTTTACTACAAAAGTTGTAGCAAATTGTGCCCTTAACACAATGGTCCGTAACTTTTTTGCTCCCAGATGCATCAATGTGGAGAATTTTTGAAAAATGTGCAAATTACAAGAGTGCTGAAAAAAAACGGTATCCGGAGCAGAATACAGAAAAACTTTTACTACAAAAGTTGTAGCAAATTGTGCCCTTAACACAATGGTCTGTAACTTTTTTGCTCCCAGATGCATCAATGTGGAGAATTCTTAAAAAATGTGGAAATTACAAGAGTGTTGAAAAAAAACGGTATCCGGAGCAGAATACAGAAAAACTTTTACTACAAAAGTTGTAGCAAATTGTGCCCTTAACACAATGGTCCGTAACTTTTTTGCTCCCAGATGCATCAATGTGGAGAATTTTTGAAAAATGTGCAAATTACAAGAGTGTTGAAAAAAAACGGTATCCGGAGCAGAATACAGAAAAACTTTTACTACAAAAGTTGTAGCAAATTGTGCCCTTAACACAATGGTCCGTAACTTTTTTGCTCCCAGATGCATCAATGTGGAGAATTTTTGAAAAATGTGCAAATTACAAGAGTGCTGAAAAAAAACGGTATCCGGAGCAGAATACAGAAAAACTTTTACTACAAAAGTTGTAGCAAATTGTGCCCTTAACACAATGGTCTGTAACTTTTTTGCTCCCAGATGCATCAATGTGGAGAATTCTTAAAAAATGTGGAAATTACAAGAGTGTTGAAAAAAAACGGTATCCGGAGCAGAATACAGAAAAACTTTTACTACAAAAGTTGTAGCAAATTGTGCCCTTAACACAATGGTCCGTAACTTTTTTGCTCCCAGATGCATCAATGTGGAGAATTTTTGAAAAATGTGCAAATTACAAGAGTGCTGAAAAAAAACGGTATCCGGAGCAGAATACAGAAAAACTTTTACTACAAAAGTTGTAGCAAATTGTGCCCTTAACACAATGGTCTGTAACTTTTTTGCTCCCAGATGCATCAATGTGGAGAATTCTTAAAAAATGTGGAAATTACAAGAGTGTTGAAAAAAAACGGTATCCGGAGCAGAATACAGAAAAACTTTTACTACAAAAGTTGTAGCAAATTGTGCCCTTAACACAATGGTCCGTAACTTTTTTGCTCCCAGATGCATCAATGTGGAGAATTTTTGAAAAATGTGCAAATTACAAGAGTGTTGAAAAAAAACGGTATCCGGAGCAGAATACAGAAAAACTTTTACTACAAAAGTTGTAGCAAATTGTGCCCTTAACACAATGGTCCGTAACTTTTTTGCTCCCAGATGCATCAATGTGGAGAATTTTTGAAAAATGTGCAAATTACAAGAGTGCTGAAAAAAAACGGTATCCGGAGCAGAATACAGAAAAACTTTTACTACAAAAGTTGTAGCAAATTGTGCCCTTAACACAATGGTCTGTAACTTTTTTGCTCCCAGATGCATCAATGTGGAGAATTCTTAAAAAATGTGGAAATTACAAGAGTGTTGAAAAAAAACGGTATCCGGAGCAGAATACAGAAAAACTTTTACTACAAAAGTTGTAGCAAATTGTGCCCTTAACACAATGGTCCGTAACTTTTTTGCTCCCAGATGCATCAATGTGGAGAATTTTTGAAAAATGTGCAAATTACAAGAGTGTTGAAAAAAAACGGTATCCGGAGCAGAATACAGAAAAACTTTTACTACAAAAGTTGTAGCAAATTGTGCCCTTAACACAATGGTCCGTAACTTTTTTGCTCCCAGATGCATCAATGTGGAGAATTTTTGAAAAATGTGCAAATTACAAGAGTGTTGAAAAAAAACGGTATCCGGAGCAGAATACAGAAAAACTTTTACGTCAAAAGTTGTAGCAAATTGTGCCCTTAACACAATGGTCTGTAACTTTTTTGCTCCCAGATGCATCAATGTGGAGAATTTTTGAAAAATGTGCAAATTACAAGAGTGTTGAAAAAAAACGGTATCCGGAGCAGAATACAGAAAAACTTTTACTACAAAAGTTGTAGCAAATTGTGCCCTTAACACAATGGTCCGTAACTTTTTTGCTCCCAGATGCATCAATGTGGAGAATTTTTGAAAAATGTGCAAATTACAAGAGTGTTGAAAAAAAACGGTATCCGGAGCAGAATACAGAAAAACTTTTACTTCAAAAGTTGTAGCAAATTGTGCCCTTAACACAATGGCCCGTAACTTTTTTGCTCCCAGATGCATCAATGTGGAGAATTTTTGAAAAATGTGCAAATTACAAGAGTGTTGAAAAAAAACGGTATCCGGAGCAGAATACAGAAAAACTTTTACTACAAAAGTTGTAGCAAATTGTGCCCTTAACACAATGGTCCGTAACTTTTTTGCTCCCAGATGTATCAATGTGGAGAATTTTTGAAAAATGTGCAAATTACAAGAGTGTTGAAAAAAAACGGTATCCGGAGCAGAATACAGAAAAACTTTTACTACAAAAGTTGTAGCAAATTGTGCCCTTAACACAATGGTCCGTAACTTTTTTGCTCCCAGATGCATCAATGTGGAGAATTTTTGAAAAATGTGCAAATTACAAGAGTGCTGAAAAAAAACGGTATCCGGAGCAGAATACAGAAAAACTTTTACTACAAAAGTTGTAGCAAATTGTGCCCTTAACACAATGGTCTGTAACTTTTTTGCTCCCAGATGCATCAATGTGGAGAATTCTTAAAAAATGTGGAAATTACAAGAGTGTTGAAAAAAAACGGTATCCGGAGCAGAATACAGAAAAACTTTTACTACAAAAGTTGTAGCAAATTGTGCCCTTAACACAATGGTCCGTAACTTTTTTGCTCCCAGATGCATCAATGTGGAGAATTTTTGAAAAATGTGCAAATTACAAGAGTGTTGAAAAAAAACGGTATCCGGAGCAGAATACAGAAAAACTTTTACTACAAAAGTTGTAGCAAATTGTGCCCTTAACACAATGGTCCGTAACTTTTTTGCTCCCAGATGCATCAATGTGGAGAATTTTTGAAAAATGTGCAAATTACAAGAGTGCTGAAAAAAAACGGTATCCGGAGCAGAATACAGAAAAACTTTTACTACAAAAGTTGTAGCAAATTGTGCCCTTAACACAATGGTCTGTAACTTTTTTGCTCCCAGATGCATCAATGTGGAGAATTCTTAAAAAATGTGGAAATTACAAGAGTGTTGAAAAAAAACGGTATCCGGAGCAGAATACAGAAAAACTTTTACTACAAAAGTTGTAGCAAATTGTGCCCTTAACACAATGGTCCGTAACTTTTTTGCTCCCAGATGCATCAATGTGGAGAATTTTTGAAAAATGTGCAAATTACAAGAGTGTTGAAAAAAAACGGTATCCGGAGCAGAATACAGAAAAACTTTTACTACAAAAGTTGTAGCAAATTGTGCCCTTAACACAATGGTCCGTAACTTTTTTGCTCCCAGATGCATCAATGTGGAGAATTTTTGAAAAATGTGCAAATTACAAGAGTGTTGAAAAAAAACGGTATCCGGAGCAGAATACAGAAAAACTTTTACGTCAAAAGTTGTAGCAAATTGTGCCCTTAACACAATGGTCTGTAACTTTTTTGCTCCCAGATGCATCAATGTGGAGAATTTTTGAAAAATGTGCAAATTACAAGAGTGTTGAAAAAAAACGGTATCCGGAGCAGAATACAGAAAAACTTTTACTACAAAAGTTGTAGCAAATTGTGCCCTTAACACAATGGTCCGTAACTTTTTTGCTCCCAGATGCATCAATGTGGAGAATTTTTGAAAAATGTGCAAATTACAAGAGTGTTGAAAAAAAACGGTATCCGGAGCAGAATACAGAAAAACTTTTACTTCAAAAGTTGTAGCAAATTGTGCCCTTAACACAATGGCCCGTAACTTTTTTGCTCCCAGATGCATCAATGTGGAGAATTTTTGAAAAATGTGCAAATTACAAGAGTGTTGAAAAAAAACGGTATCCGGAGCAGAATACAGAAAAACTTTTACTACAAAAGTTGTAGCAAATTGTGCCCTTAACACAATGGTCCGTAACTTTTTTGCTCCCAGATGTATCAATGTGGAGAATTTTTGAAAAATGTGCAAATTACAAGAGTGTTGAAAAAAAACGGTATCCGGAGCAGAATACAGAAAAACTTTTACTACAAAAGTTGTAGCAAATTGTGCCCTTAACACAATGGTCCGTAACTTTTTTGCTCCCAGATGCATCAATGTGGAGAATTTTTGAAAAATGTGCAAATTACAAGAGTGCTGAAAAAAAACGGTATCCGGAGCAGAATACAGAAAAACTTTTACTACAAAAGTTGTAGCAAATTGTGCCCTTAACACAATGGTCTGTAACTTTTTTGCTCCCAGATGCATCAATGTGGAGAATTCTTAAAAAATGTGGAAATTACAAGAGTGTTGAAAAAAAACGGTATCCGGAGCAGAATACAGAAAAACTTTTACTACAAAAGTTGTAGCAAATTGTGCCCTTAACGCAATGGTCTGTAACTTTTTTGCTCCCAGATGCATCAGTGTGGAGAATTCTTAAAAAATGTGGAAATTACAAGAGTGTTGAAAAAAAACGGTATCCGGAGCAGAATACAGAAAAACTTTTACTACAAAAGTTGTAGCAAATTGTGCCCTTAACACAATGGTCCGTAACTTTTTTGCTCCCAGATGCATCAATGTGGAGAATTTTTGAAAAATGTGCAAATTACAAGAGTGCTGAAAAAAAACGGTATCCGGAGCAGAATACAGAAAAACTTTTACTACAAAAGTTGTAGCAAATTGTGCCCTTAACACAATGGTCTGTAACTTTTTTGCTCCCAGATGCATCAATGTGGAGAATTCTTAAAAAATGTGGAAATTACAAGAGTGTTGAAAAAAAACGGTATCCGGAGCAGAATACAGAAAAACTTTTACTACAAAAGTTGTAGCAAATTGTGCCCTTAACACAATGGTCCGTAACTTTTTTGCTCCCAGATGCATCAATGTGGAGAATTTTTGAAAAATGTGCAAATTACAAGAGTGTTGAAAAAAAACGGTATCCGGAGCAGAATACAGAAAAACTTTTACTACAAAAGTTGTAGCAAATTGTGCCCTTAACACAATGGTCCGTAACTTTTTTGCTCCCAGATGCATCAATGTGGAGAATTTTTGAAAAATGTGCAAATTACAAGAGTGCTGAAAAAAAACGGTATCCGGAGCAGAATACAGAAAAACTTTTACTACAAAAGTTGTAGCAAATTGTGCCCTTAACACAATGGTCCGTAACTTTTTTGCTCCCAGATGCATCAATGTGGAGAATTTTTGAAAAATGTGCAAATTACAAGAGTGTTGAAAAAAAACGGTATCCGGAGCAGAATACAGAAAAACTTTTACTTCAAAAGTTGTAGCAAATTGTGCCCTTAACACAATGGCCCGTAACTTTTTTGCTCCCAGATGCATCAATGTGGAGAATTTTTGAAAAATGTGCAAATTACAAGAGTGTTGAAAAAAAACGGTATCCGGAGCAGAATACAGAAAAACTTTTACTACAAAAGTTGTAGCAAATTGTGCCCTTAACACAATGGTCCGTAACTTTTTTGCTCCCAGATGTATCAATGTGGAGAATTTTTGAAAAATGTGCAAATTACAAGAGTGTTGAAAAAAAACGGTATCCGGAGCAGAATACAGAAAAACTTTTACTACAAAAGTTGTAGCAAATTGTGCCCTTAACACAATGGTCTGTAACTTTTTTGCTCCCAGATGCATCAATGTGGAGAATTCTTAAAAAATGTGGAAATTACAAGAGTGTTGAAAAAAAACGGTATCCGGAGCAGAATACAGAAAAACTTTTACTACAAAAGTTGTAGCAAATTGTGCCCTTAACACAATGGTCTGTAACTTTTTTGCTCCCAGATGCATCAATGTGGAGAATTCTTAAAAAATGTGGAAATTACAAGTGTTGAAAAAAAACGGTATCCGGAGCAGAATACAGAAAAACTTTTACTACAAAAGTTGTAGCAAATTGTGCCCTTAACACAATGGTCCGTAACTTTTTTGCTCCCAGATGCATCAATGTGGAGAATTTTTGAAAAATGTGCAAATTACAAGAGTGTTGAAAAAAAACGGTATCCGGAGCAGAATACAGAAAAACTTTTACTACAAAAGTTGTAGCAAATTGTGCCCTTAACACAATGGCCCGTAACTTTTTTGCTCCCAGATGCATCAATGTGGAGAATTTTTGAAAAATGTGCAAATTACAAGAGTGTTGAAAAAAAACGGTATCCGGAGCAGAATACAGAAAAACTTTTACTACAAAAGTTGTAGCAAATTGTGCCCTTAACACAATGGTCTGTAACTTTTTTGCTCCCAGATGCATCAATGTGGAGAATTCTTAAAAAATGTGGAAATTACAAGAGTGTTGAAAAAAAACGGTATCCGGAGCAGAATACAGAAAAACTTTTACTACAAAAGTTGTAGCAAATTGTGCCCTTAACACAATGGCCCGTAACTTTTTTGCTCCCAGATGCATCAATGTGGAGAATTTTTGAAAAATGTGCAAATTACAAGAGTGTTGAAAAAAAACGGTATCCGGAGCAGAATACAGAAAAACTTTTACTACAAAAGTTGTAGCAAATTGTGCCCTTAACACAATGGTCTGTAACTTTTTTGCTCCCAGATGCATCAATGTGGAGAATTCTTAAAAAATGTGGAAATTACAAGAGTGTTGAAAAAAAACGGTATCCGGAGCAGAATACAGAAAAACTTTTACTACAAAAGTTGTAGCAAATTGTGCCCTTAACACAATGGCCCGTAACTTTTTTGCTCCCAGATGCATCAATGTGGAGAATTTTTGAAAAATGTGCAAATTACAAGAGTGTTGAAAAAAAACGGTATCCGGAGCAGAATACAGAAAAACTTTTACTACAAAAGTTGTAGCAAATTGTGCCCTTAACACAATGGTCCGTAACTTTTTTGCTCCCAGATGTATCAATGTGGAGAATTTTTGAAAAATGTGCAAATTACAAGAGTGTTGAAAAAAAACGGTATCCGGAGCAGAATACAGAAAAACTTTTACTACAAAAGTTGTAGCAAATTGTGCCCTTAACACAATGGTCTGTAACTTTTTTGCTCCCAGATGCATCAATGTGGAGAATTCTTAAAAAATGTGGAAATTACAAGAGTGTTGAAAAAAAACGGTATCCGGAGCAAAATACAGAAAAACTTTTACTACAAAAGTTGTAGCAAATTGTGCCCTTAACACAATGGTCTGTAACTTTTTTGCTCCCAGATGCATCAATGTGGAGAATTCTTAAAAAATGTGGAAATTACAAGTGTTGAAAAAAAACGGTATCCGGAGCAGAATACAGAAAAACTTTTACTACAAAAGTTGTAGCAAATTGTGCCCTTAACACAATGGTCCGTAACTTTTTTGCTCCCAGATGCATCAATGTGGAGAATTTTTGAAAAATGTGCAAATTACAAGAGTGTTGAAAAAAAACGGTATCCGGAGCAGAATACAGAAAAACTTTTACTACAAAAGTTGTAGCAAATTGTGCCCTTAACACAATGGCCCGTAACTTTTTTGCTCCCAGATGCATCAATGTGGAGAATTTTTGAAAAATGTGCAAATTACAAGAGTGTTGAAAAAAAACGGTATCCGGAGCAGAATACAGAAAAACTTTTACTACAAAAGTTGTAGCAAATTGTGCCCTTAACACAATGGTCTGTAACTTTTTTGCTCCCAGATGCATCAATGTGGAGAATTCTTAAAAAATGTGGAAATTACAAGAGTGTTGAAAAAAAACGGTATCCGGAGCAGAATACAGAAAAACTTTTACTACAAAAGTTGTAGCAAATTGTGCCCTTAACACAATGGCCCGTAACTTTTTTGCTCCCAGATGCATCAATGTGGAGAATTTTTGAAAAATGTGCAAATTACAAGAGTGTTGAAAAAAAACGGTATCCGGAGCAGAATACAGAAAAACTTTTACTACAAAAGTTGTAGCAAATTGTGCCCTTAACACAATGGTCTGTAACTTTTTTGCTCCCAGATGCATCAATGTGGAGAATTCTTAAAAAATGTGGAAATTACAAGAGTGTTGAAAAAAAACGGTATCCGGAGCAGAATACAGAAAAACTTTTACTACAAAAGTTGTAGCAAATTGTGCCCTTAACACAATGGCCCGTAACTTTTTTGCTCCCAGATGCATCAATGTGGAGAATTTTTGAAAAATGTGCAAATTACAAGAGTGTTGAAAAAAAACGGTATCCGGAGCAGAATACAGAAAAACTTTTACTACAAAAGTTGTAGCAAATTGTGCCCTTAACACAATGGTCCGTAACTTTTTTGCTCCCAGATGTATCAATGTGGAGAATTTTTGAAAAATGTGCAAATTACAAGAGTGTTGAAAAAAAACGGTATCCGGAGCAGAATACAGAAAAACTTTTACTACAAAAGTTGTAGCAAATTGTGCCCTTAACACAATGGTCTGTAACTTTTTTGCTCCCAGATGCATCAATGTGGAGAATTCTTAAAAAATGTGGAAATTACAAGAGTGTTGAAAAAAAACGGTATCCGGAGCAGAATACAGAAAAACTTTTACTACAAAAGTTGTAGCAAATTGTGCCCTTAACACAATGGTCGGTAACTTTTTTGCTCCCAGATGCATCAATGTGGAGAATTCTTAAAAAATGTGGAAATTACAAGTGTTGAAAAAAAACGGTATCCGGAGCAGAATACAGAAAAACTTTTACTACAAAAGTTGTAGCAAATTTTGCCCTTAACACAATGGTCCGTAACTTTTTTGCTCCCAGATGCATCAATGTGGAGAATTTTTGAAAAATGTGCAAATTACAAGAGTGTTGAAAAAAAACGGTATCCGGAGCAGAATACAGAAAAACTTTTACTACAAAAGTTGTAGCAAATTGTGCCCTTAACACAATGGTCCGTAACTTTTTTGCTCCCAGATGCATCAATGTGGAGAATTTTTGAAAAATGTGCAAATTACAAGAGTGTTGAAAAAAAACGGTATCCGGAGCAGAATACAGAAAAACTTTTACTACAAAAGTTGTAGCAAATTGTGCCCTTAACACAATGGTCCGTAACTTTTTTGCTCCCAGATGCATCAATGTGGAGAATTTTTGAAAAATGTGCAAATTACAAGAGTGTTGAAAAAAAACGGTATCCGGAGCAGAATACAGAAAAACTTTTACTACAAAAGTTGTAGCAAATTGTGCCCTTAACACAATGGTCCGTAACTTTTTTGCTCCCAGATGCATCAATGTGGAGAATTTTTGAAAAATGTGCAAATTACAAGAGTGTTGAAAAAAAACGGTATCCGGAGCAGAATACAGAAAAACTTTTACTACAAAAGTTGTAGCAAATTGTGCCCTTAACACAATGGTCTGTAACTTTTTTGCTCCCAGATGCATCAATGTGGAGAATTCTTAAAAAATGTGGAAATTACAAGAGTGTTGAAAAAAAACGGTATCCGGAGCAGAATACAGAAAAACTTTTACTACAAAAGTTGTAGCAAATTGTGCCCTTAACACAATGGCCCGTAACTTTTTTGCTCCCAGATGCATCAATGTGGAGAATTTTTGAAAAATGTGCAAATTACAAGAGTGTTGAAAAAAAACGGTATCCGGAGCAGAATACAGAAAAACTTTTACTACAAAAGTTGTAGCAAATTGTGCCCTTAACACAATGGTCTGTAACTTTTTTGCTCCCAGATGCATCAATGTGGAGAATTCTTAAAAAATGTGGAAATTACAAGAGTGTTGAAAAAAAACGGTATCCGGAGCAGAATACAGAAAAACTTTTACTACAAAAGTTGTAGCAAATTGTGCCCTTAACACAATGGTCCGTAACTTTTTTGCTCCCAGATGCATCAATGTGGAGAATTTTTGAAAAATGTGCAAATTACAAGAGTGTTGAAAAAAAACGGTATCCGGAGCAGAATACAGAAAAACTTTTACTACAAAAGTTGTAGCAAATTGTGCCCTTAACACAATGGTCCGTAACTTTTTTGCTCCCAGATGCATCAATGTGGAGAATTTTTGAAAAATGTGCAAATTACAAGAGTGCTGAAAAAAAACGGTATCCGGAGCAGAATACAGAAAAACTTTTACTACAAAAGTTGTAGCAAATTGTGCCCTTAACAAATGGTCTGTAACTTTTTTGCTCCCAGATGCATCAATGTGGAGAATTCTTAAAAAATATGGAAATTACAAGAGTGTTGAAAAAAAACGGTATCCGGAGCAGAATACAGAAAAACATTTACTACAAAAGTTGTAGCAAATTGTGCCCTTAACACAATGGTCCGTAACTTTTTTGCTCCCAGATGCATCAATGTGGAGAATTTTTGAAAAATGTGCAAATTACAAGAGTGTTGAAAAAAAACGGTATCCGGAGCAGAATACAGAAAAACTTTTACTACAAAAGTTGTAGCAAATTGTGCCCTTAACACAATGGTCTGTAACTTTTTTGCTCCCAGATGCATCAATGTGGAGAATTCTTAAAAAATGTGGAAATTACAAGAGTGTTGAAAAAAAACGGTATCCGGAGCAGAATACAGAAAAACTTTTACTACAAAAGTTGTAGCAAATTGTGCCCTTAACACAATGGTCCGTAACTTTTTTGCTCCCAGATGCATCAATGTGGAGAATTCTTAAAAAATGTGGAAATTACAAGAGTGTTGAAAAAAAACGGTATCCGGAGCAGAATACAGAAAAACTTTTACTACAAAAGTTGTAGCAAATTGTGCCCTTAACACAATGGCCCGTAACTTTTTTGCTCCCAGATGCATCAATGTGGAGAATTTTTGAAAAATGTGCAAATTACAAGAGTGTTGAAAAAAAACGGTATCCGGAGCAGAATACAGAAAAACTTTTACTACAAAAGTTGTAGCAAATTGTGCCCTTAACACAATGGTCTGTAACTTTTTTGCTCCCAGATGCATCAATGTGGAGAATTTTTGAAAAATGTGCAAATTACAAGAGTGTTGAAAAAAAACGGTATCCGGAGCAGAATACAGAAAAACTTTTACTTCAAAAGTTGTAGCAAATTGTGCCCTTAACACAATGGTCTGTAACTTTTTTGCTCCCAGATGCATCAATGTGGAGAATTTTTGAAAAATGTGCAAATTACAAGAGTGTTGAAAAAAAACGGTATCCGGAGCAGAATACAGAAAAACTTTTACTACAAAAGTTGTAGCAAATTGTGCCCTTAACACAATGGTCTGTAACTTTTTTGCTCCCAGATGCATCAATGTGGAGAATTCTTAAAAAATGTGGAAATTACAAGAGTGTTGAAAAAAAACGGTATCCGGAGCAGAATACAGAAAAACTTTTACTACAAAAGTTGTAGCAAATTGTGCCCTTAACACAATGGTCCGTAACTTTTTTGCTCCCAGATGCATCAATGTGGAGAATTTTTGAAAAATGTGCAAATTACAAGAGTGTTGAAAAAAAACGGTATCCGGAGCAGAATACAGAAAAACTTTTACTACAAAAGTTGTAGCAAATTGTGCCCTTAACACAATGGTCCGTAACTTTTTTGCTCCCAGATGCATCAATGTGGAGAATTTTTGAAAAATGTGCAAATTACAAGAGTGCTGAAAAAAAACGGTATCCGGAGCAGAATACAGAAAAACTTTTACTACAAAAGTTGTAGCAAATTGTGCCCTTAACAAATGGTCTGTAACTTTTTTGCTCCCAGATGCATCAATGTGGAGAATTCTTAAAAAATATGGAAATTACAAGAGTGTTGAAAAAAAACGGTATCCGGAGCAGAATACAGAAAAACTTTTACTACAAAAGTTGTAGCAAATTGTGCCCTTAACACAATGGTCCGTAACTTTTTTGCTCCCAGATGCATCAATGTGGAGAATTTTTGAAAAATGTGCAAATTACAAGAGTGTTGAAAAAAAACGGTATCCGGAGCAGAATACAGAAAAACTTTTACTACAAAAGTTGTAGCAAATTGTGCCCTTAACACAATGGTCTGTAACTTTTTTGCTCCCAGATGCATCAATGTGGAGAATTCTTAAAAAATGTGGAAATTACAAGAGTGTTGAAAAAAAACGGTATCCGGAGCAGAATACAGAAAAACTTTTACTACAAAAGTTGTAGCAAATTGTGCCCTTAACACAATGGTCCGTAACTTTTTTGCTCCCAGATGCATCAATGTGGAGAATTCTTAAAAAATGTGGAAATTACAAGAGTGTTGAAAAAAAACGGTATCCGGAGCAGAATACAGAAAAACTTTTACTACAAAAGTTGTAGCAAATTGTGCCCTTAACACAATGGCCCGTAACTTTTTTGCTCCCAGATGCATCAATGTGGAGAATTTTTGAAAAATGTGCAAATTACAAGAGTGTTGAAAAAAAACGGTATCCGGAGCAGAATACAGAAAAACTTTTACTACAAAAGTTGTAGCAAATTGTGCCCTTAACACAATGGTCTGTAACTTTTTTGCTCCCAGATGCATCAATGTGGAGAATTTTTGAAAAAAGTGCAAATTACAAGAGTGTTGAAAAAAAACGGTATCCGGAGAAGAATACAGAAAAACTTTTACTTCAAAAGTTGTAGCAAATTGTGCCCTTAACACAATGGTCTGTAACTTTTTTGCTCCCAGATGCATCAATGTGGAGAATTTTTGAAAAATGTGCAAATTACAAGAGTGTTGAAAAAAAACGGTATCCGGAGCAGAATACAGAAAAACTTTTACTACAAAAGTTGTAGCAAATTGTGCCCTTAACACAATAGTCTGTAACTTTTTTGCTCCCAGATGCATCAATGTGGAGAATTCTTAAAAAATGTGGAAATTACAAGAGTGTTGAAAAAAAACGGTATCCGGAGCAGAATACAGAAAAACTTTTACTACAAAAGTTGTAGCAAATTGTGCCCTTAACACAATGGTCCGTAACTTTTTTGCTCCCAGATGCATCAATGTGGAGAATTTTTGAAAAATGTGCAAATTACAAGAGTGTTGAAAAAAAACGGTATCCGGAGCAGAATACAGAAAAACTTTTACTACAAAAGTTGTAGCAAATTGTGCCCTTAACACAATGGTCCGTAACTTTTTTGCTCCCAGATGCATCAATGTGGAGAATTTTTGAAAAATGTGCAAATTACAAGAGTGTTGAAAAAAAACGGTATCCGGAGCAGAATACAGAAAAACTTTTACTACAAAAGTTGTAGCAAATTGTGCCCTTAACACAATGGTCCGTAACTTTTTTGCTCCCAGATGCATCAATGTGGAGAATTTTTGAAAAATGTGCAAATTACAAGAGTGTTGAAAAAAAACGGTATCCGGAGCAGAATACAGAAAAACTTTTACTACAAAAGTTGTAGCAAATTGTGCCCTTAACACAATGGTCCGTAACTTTTTTGCTCCCAGATGCATCAATGTGGAGAATTTTTGAAAAATGTGCAAATTACAAGAGTGTTGAAAAAAAACGGTATCCGGAGCAGAATACAGAAAAACTTTTACTACAAAAGTTGTAGCAAATTGTGCCCTTAACACAATGGTCTGTAACTTTTTTGCTCCCAGATGCATCAATGTGGAGAATTCTTAAAAAATGTGGAAATTACAAGAGTGTTGAAAAAAAACGGTATCCGGAGCAGAATACAGAAAAACTTTTACTACAAAAGTTGTAGCAAATTGTGCCCTTAACACAATGGCCCGTAACTTTTTTGCTCCCAGATGCATCAATGTGGAGAATTTTTGAAAAATGTGCAAATTACAAGAGTGTTGAAAAAAAACGGTATCCGGAGCAGAATACAGAAAAACTTTTACTACAAAAGTTGTAGCAAATTGTGCCCTTAACACAATGGCCCGTAACTTTTTTGCTCCCAGATGCATCAATGTGGAGAATTTTTGAAAAATGTGCAAATTACAAGAGTGCTGAAAAAAAACGGTATCCGGAGCAGAATACAGAAAAACTTTTACTACAAAAGTTGTAGCAAATTGTGCCCTTAACACAATGGTCTGTAACTTTTTTGCTCCCAGATGCATCAATGTGGAGAATTTTTGAAAAATATGCAAATTACAAGAGTGTTGAAAAAAAACGGTATCCGGAGCAGAATACAGAAAAACTTTTACTTCAAAAGTTGTAGCAAATTGTGCCCTTAACACAATGGTCCGTAACTTTTTTGCTCCCAGATGCATCAATGTGGAGAATTTTTGAAAAATGTGCAAATTACAAGAGTGTTGAAAAAATACGGTATCCGGAGCAGAATACAGAAAAACTTTTACTACAAAAGTTGTAGCAAATTGTGCCCTTAACACAATGGTCTGTAACTTTTTTGCTCCCAGATGCATCAATGTGGAGAATTCTTAAAAAATGTGGAAATTACAAGAGTGTTGAAAAAAAACGGTATCCGGAGCAGAATACAGAAAAACTTTTACTACAAAAGTTGTAGCAAATTGTGCCCTTAACACAATGGTCCGTAACTTTTTTGCTCCCAGATGCATCAATGTGGAGAATTTTTGAAAAATGTGCAAATTACAAGAGTGTTGAAAAAAAACGGTATCCGGAGCAGAATACAGAAAAACTTTTACTACAAAAGTTGTAGCAAATTGTGCCCTTAACACAATGGTCTGTAACTTTTTTGCTCCCAGATGCATCAATGTGGAGAATTCTTAAAAAATGTGGAAATTACAAGAGTGTTGAAAAAAAACGGTATCCGGAGCAGAATACAGAAAAACTTTTACTACAAAAGTTGTAGCAAATTGTGCCCTTAACACAATGGCCCGTAACTTTTTTGCTCCCAGATGCATCAATGTGGAGAATTTTTGAAAAATGTGCAAATTACAAGAGTGTTGAAAAAAAACGGTATCCGGAGCAGAATACAGAAAAACTTTTACTACAAAAGTTGTAGCAAATTGTGCCCTTAACACAATGGTCCGTAACTTTTTTGCTCCCAGATGCATCAATGTGGAGAATTCTTAAAAAATGTGGAAATTACAAGAGTGTTGAAAAAAAACGGTATCCGGAGCAGAATACAGAAAAACTTTTACTACAAAAGTTGTAGCAAATTGTGCCCTTAACACAATGGCCCGTAACTTTTTTGCTCCCAGATGCATCAATGTGGAGAATTTTTGAAAAATGTGCAAATTACAAGAGTGTTGAAAAAAAACGGTATCCGGAGCAGAATACAGAAAAACTTTTACTACAAAAGTTGTAGCAAATTGTGCCCTTAACACAATGGTCTGTAACTTTTTTGCTCCCAGATGCATCAATGTGGAGAATTTTTGAAAAATGTGCAAATTACAAGAGTGTTGAAAAAAAACGGTATCCGGAGCAGAATACAGAAAAACTTTTACTTCAAAAGTTGTAGCAAATTGTGCCCTTAACACAATGGTCTGTAACTTTTTTGCTCCCAGATGCATCAATGTGGAGAATTTTTGAAAAATGTGCAAATTACAAGAGTGTTGAAAAAAAACGGTATCCGGAGCAGAATACAGAAAAACTTTTACTACAAAAGTTGTAGCAAATTGTGCCCTTAACACAATGGTCTGTAACTTTTTTGCTCCCAGATGCATCAATGTGGAGAATTCTTAAAAAATGTGGAAATTACAAGAGTGTTGAAAAAAAACGGTATCCGGAGCAGAATACAGAAAAACTTTTACTACAAAAGTTGTAGCAAATTGTGCCCTTAACACAATGGTCCGTAACTTTTTTGCTCCCAGATGCATCAATGTGGAGAATTTTTGAAAAATGTGCAAATTACAAGAGTGTTGAAAAAAAACGGTATCCGGAGCAGAATACAGAAAAACTTTTACTACAAAAGTTGTAGCAAATTGTGCCCTTAACACAATGGTCCGTAACTTTTTTGCTCCCAGATGCATCAATGTGGAGAATTTTTGAAAAATGTGCAAATTACAAGAGTGCTGAAAAAAAACGGTATCCGGAGCAGAATACAGAAAAACTTTTACTACAAAAGTTGTAGCAAATTGTGCCCTTAACAAATGGTCTGTAACTTTTTTGCTCCCAGATGCATCAATGTGGAGAATTCTTAAAAAATATGGAAATTACAAGAGTGTTGAAAAAAAACGGTATCCGGAGCAGAATACAGAAAAACTTTTACTACAAAAGTTGTAGCAAATTGTGCCCTTAACACAATGGTCCGTAACTTTTTTGCTCCCAGATGCATCAATGTGGAGAATTTTTGAAAAATGTGCAAATTACAAGAGTGTTGAAAAAAAACGGTATCCGGAGCAGAATACAGAAAAACTTTTACTACAAAAGTTGTAGCAAATTGTGCCCTTAACACAATGGTCTGTAACTTTTTTGCTCCCAGATGCATCAATGTGGAGAATTCTTAAAAAATGTGGAAATTACAAGAGTGTTGAAAAAAAACGGTATCCGGAGCAGAATACAGAAAAACTTTTACTACAAAAGTTGTAGCAAATTGTGCCCTTAACACAATGGTCCGTAACTTTTTTGCTCCCAGATGCATCAATGTGGAGAATTCTTAAAAAATGTGGAAATTACAAGAGTGTTGAAAAAAAACGGTATCCGGAGCAGAATACAGAAAAACTTTTACTACAAAAGTTGTAGCAAATTGTGCCCTTAACACAATGGCCCGTAACTTTTTTGCTCCCAGATGCATCAATGTGGAGAATTTTTGAAAAATGTGCAAATTACAAGAGTGTTGAAAAAAAACGGTATCCGGAGCAGAATACAGAAAAACTTTTACTACAAAAGTTGTAGCAAATTGTGCCCTTAACACAATGGTCTGTAACTTTTTTGCTCCCAGATGCATCAATGTGGAGAATTTTTGAAAAAAGTGCAAATTACAAGAGTGTTGAAAAAAAACGGTATCCGGAGAAGAATACAGAAAAACTTTTACTTCAAAAGTTGTAGCAAATTGTGCCCTTAACACAATGGTCTGTAACTTTTTTGCTCCCAGATGCATCAATGTGGAGAATTTTTGAAAAATGTGCAAATTACAAGAGTGTTGAAAAAAAACGGTATCCGGAGCAGAATACAGAAAAACTTTTACTACAAAAGTTGTAGCAAATTGTGCCCTTAACACAATAGTCTGTAACTTTTTTGCTCCCAGATGCATCAATGTGGAGAATTCTTAAAAAATGTGGAAATTACAAGAGTGTTGAAAAAAAACGGTATCCGGAGCAGAATACAGAAAAACTTTTACTACAAAAGTTGTAGCAAATTGTGCCCTTAACACAATGGTCCGTAACTTTTTTGCTCCCAGATGCATCAATGTGGAGAATTTTTGAAAAATGTGCAAATTACAAGAGTGTTGAAAAAAAACGGTATCCGGAGCAGAATACAGAAAAACTTTTACTACAAAAGTTGTAGCAAATTGTGCCCTTAACACAATGGTCCGTAACTTTTTTGCTCCCAGATGCATCAATGTGGAGAATTTTTGAAAAATGTGCAAATTACAAGAGTGTTGAAAAAAAACGGTATCCGGAGCAGAATACAGAAAAACTTTTACTACAAAAGTTGTAGCAAATTGTGCCCTTAACACAATGGTCCGTAACTTTTTTGCTCCCAGATGCATCAATGTGGAGAATTTTTGAAAAATGTGCAAATTACAAGAGTGTTGAAAAAAAACGGTATCCGGAGCAGAATACAGAAAAACTTTTACTACAAAAGTTGTAGCAAATTGTGCCCTTAACACAATGGTCCGTAACTTTTTTGCTCCCAGATGCATCAATGTGGAGAATTTTTGAAAAATGTGCAAATTACAAGAGTGTTGAAAAAAAACGGTATCCGGAGCAGAATACAGAAAAACTTTTACTACAAAAGTTGTAGCAAATTGTGCCCTTAACACAATGGTCTGTAACTTTTTTGCTCCCAGATGCATCAATGTGGAGAATTCTTAAAAAATGTGGAAATTACAAGAGTGTTGAAAAAAAACGGTATCCGGAGCAGAATACAGAAAAACTTTTACTACAAAAGTTGTAGCAAATTGTGCCCTTAACACAATGGCCCGTAACTTTTTTGCTCCCAGATGCATCAATGTGGAGAATTTTTGAAAAATGTGCAAATTACAAGAGTGTTGAAAAAAAACGGTATCCGGAGCAGAATACAGAAAAACTTTTACTACAAAAGTTGTAGCAAATTGTGCCCTTAACACAATGGCCCGTAACTTTTTTGCTCCCAGATGCATCAATGTGGAGAATTTTTGAAAAATGTGCAAATTACAAGAGTGCTGAAAAAAAACGGTATCCGGAGCAGAATACAGAAAAACTTTTACTACAAAAGTTGTAGCAAATTGTGCCCTTAACACAATGGTCTGTAACTTTTTTGCTCCCAGATGCATCAATGTGGAGAATTTTTGAAAAATATGCAAATTACAAGAGTGTTGAAAAAAAACGGTATCCGGAGCAGAATACAGAAAAACTTTTACTTCAAAAGTTGTAGCAAATTGTGCCCTTAACACAATGGTCCGTAACTTTTTTGCTCCCAGATGCATCAATGTGGAGAATTTTTGAAAAATGTGCAAATTACAAGAGTGTTGAAAAAATACGGTATCCGGAGCAGAATACAGAAAAACTTTTACTACAAAAGTTGTAGCAAATTGTGCCCTTAACACAATGGTCTGTAACTTTTTTGCTCCCAGATGCATCAATGTGGAGAATTCTTAAAAAATGTGGAAATTACAAGAGTGTTGAAAAAAAACGGTATCCGGAGCAGAATACAGAAAAACTTTTACTACAAAAGTTGTAGCAAATTGTGCCCTTAACACAATGGTCCGTAACTTTTTTGCTCCCAGATGCATCAATGTGGAGAATTTTTGAAAAATGTGCAAATTACAAGAGTGTTGAAAAAAAACGGTATCCGGAGCAGAATACAGAAAAACTTTTACTACAAAAGTTGTAGCAAATTGTGCCCTTAACACAATGGTCTGTAACTTTTTTGCTCCCAGATGCATCAATGTGGAGAATTCTTAAAAAATGTGGAAATTACAAGAGTGTTGAAAAAAAACGGTATCCGGAGCAGAATACAGAAAAACTTTTACTACAAAAGTTGTAGCAAATTGTGCCCTTAACACAATGGCCCGTAACTTTTTTGCTCCCAGATGCATCAATGTGGAGAATTTTTGAAAAATGTGCAAATTACAAGAGTGTTGAAAAAAAACGGTATCCGGAGCAGAATACAGAAAAACTTTTACTACAAAAGTTGTAGCAAATTGTGCCCTTAACACAATGGCCCGTAACTTTTTTGCTCCCAGATGCATCAATGTGGAGAATTTTTGAAAAATGTGCAAATTACAAGAGTGCTGAAAAAAAACGGTATCCGGAGCAGAATACAGAAAAACTTTTACTACAAAAGTTGTAGCAAATTGTGCCCTTAACACAATGGTCTGTAACTTTTTTGCTCCCAGATGCATCAATGTGGAGAATTTTTGAAAAATATGCAAATTACAAGAGTGTTGAAAAAAAACGGTATCCGGAGCAGAATACAGAAAAACTTTTACTTCAAAAGTTGTAGCAAATTGTGCCCTTAACACAATGGTCTGTAACTTTTTTGCTCCCAGATGCATCAATGTGGAGAATTTTTGAAAAATGTGCAAATTACAAGAGTGTTGAAAAAAAACGGTATCCGGAGCAGAATACAGAAAAACTTTTACTACAAAAGTTGTAGCAAATTGTGCCCTTAACACAATGGTCTGTAACTTTTTTGCTGCCAGATGCATCAATGTGGAGAATTCTTAAAAAATGTGCAAATTACAAGAGTGTTGAAAAAAAACGGTATCCGGAGCAGAATACAGAAAAACTTTTACTACAAAAGTTGTAGCAAATTGTGCCCTTAACACAATGGTCTGTAACTTTTTTGCTCCCAGATGCATCAATGTGGAGAATTTTTGAAAAATGTGCAAATTACAAGAGTGTTGAAAAAAAACGGTATCCGGAGCAGAATACAGAAAAACTTTTACTTCAAAAGTTGTAGCAAATTGTGCCCTTAACACAATGGTCTGAACTTTTTTGCTCCCAGATGCATCAATGTGGAGAATTTTTGAAAAATGTGCAAATTACAAGAGTGTTGAAAAAAAACGGTATCCGGAGCAGAATACAGAAAAACTTTTACTACAAAAGTTGTAGCAAATTGTGCCCTTAACACAATGGTCTGTAACTTTTTTGCTCCCAGATGCATCAATGTGGAGAATTCTTAAAAAATGTGGAAATTACAAGAGTGTTGAAAAAAAACGGTATCCGGAGCAGAATACAGAAAAACTTTTACTACAAAAGTTGTAGCAAATTGTGCCCTTAACACAATGGTCCGTAACTTTTTTGCTCCCAGATGCATCAATGTGGAGAATTTTTGAAAAATGTGCAAATTACAAGAGTGTTGAAAAAAAACGGTATCCGGAGCAGAATACAGAAAAACTTTTACTACAAAAGTTGTAGCAAATTGTGCCCTTAACACAATGGTCCGTAACTTTTTTGCTCCCAGATGCATCAATGTGGAGAATTTTTGAAAAATGTGCAAATTACAAGAGTGTTGAAAAAAAACGGTATCCGGAGCAGAATACAGAAAAACTTTTACTACAAAAGTTGTAGCAAATTGTGCCCTTAACACAATGGTCCGTAACTTTTTTGCTCCCAGATGCATCAATGTTTAGAATTTTTGAAAAATGTGCAAATTACAAGAGTGTTGAAAAAAAACGGTATCCGGAGCAGAATACAGAAAAACTTTTACTACAAAAGTTGTAGCAAATTGTGCCCTTAACACAATGGTCCGTAACTTTTTTGCTCCCAGATGCATCAATGTGGAGAATTTTTGAAAAATGTGCAAATTACAAGAGTGTTGAAAAAAAACGGTATCCGGAGCAGAATACAGAAAAACTTTTACTACAAAAGTTGTAGCAAATTGTGCCCTTAACACAATGGTCTGTAACTTTTTTGCTCCCAGATGCATCAATGTGGAGAATTCTTAAAAAATGTGGAAATTACAAGAGTGTTGAAAAAAAACGGTATCCGGAGCAGAATACAGAAAAACTTTTACTACAAAAGTTGTAGCAAATTGTGCCCTTAACACAATGGCCCGTAACTTTTTTGCTCCCAGATGCATCAATGTGGAGAATTTTTGAAAAATGTGCAAATTACAAGAGTGTTGAAAAAAAACGGTATCCGGAGCAGAATACAGAAAAACTTTTACTTCAAAAGTTGTAGCAAATTGTGCCCTTAACACAATGGTCCGTAACTTTTTTGCTCCCAGATGCATCAATGTGGAGAATTTTTGAAAAATGTGCAAATTACAAGAGTGTTGAAAAAAAACGGTATCCGGAGCAGAATACAGAAAAACTTTTACTACAAAAGTTGTAGCAAATTGTGCCCTTAACACAATGGTCCGTAACTTTTTTGCTCCCAGATGCATCAATGTGGAGAATTTTTGAAAAATGTGCAAATTACAAGAGTGTTGAAAAAATACGGTATCCGGAGCAGAATACAGAAAAACTTTTACTACAAAAGTTGTAGCAAATTGTGCCCTTAACACAATGGTCTGTAACTTTTTTGCTCCCAGATGCATCAATGTGGAGAATTCTTAAAAAATGTGGAAATTACAAGAGTGTTGAAAAAAAACGGTATCCGGAGCAGAATACAGAAAAACTTTTACTACAAAAGTTGTAGCAAATTGTGCCCTTAACACAATGGTCCGTAACTTTTTTGCTCCCAGATGCATCAATGTGGAGAATTTTTGAAAAATGTGCAAATTACAAGAGTGTTGAAAAAAAACGGTATCCGGAGCAGAATACAGAAAAACTTTTACTACAAAAGTTGTAGCAAATTGTGCCCTTAACACAATGGTCTGTAACTTTTTTGCTCCCAGATGCATCAATGTGGAGAATTCTTAAAAAATGTGGAAATTACAAGAGTGTTGAAAAAAAACGGTATCCGGAGCAGAATACAGAAAAACTTTTACTACAAAAGTTGTAGCAAATTGTGCCCTTAACACAATGGCCCGTAACTTTTTTGCTCCCAGATGCATCAATGTGGAGAATTTTTGAAAAATGTGCAAATTACAAGAGTGTTGAAAAAAAACGGTATCCGGAGCAGAATACAGAAAAACTTTTACTTCAAAAGTTGTAGCAAATTGTGCCCTTAACACAATGGTCTGTAACTTTTTTGCTCCCAGATGCATCAATGTGGAGAATTTTTGAAAAATGTGCAAATTACAAGAGTGTTGAAAAAAAACGGTATCCGGAGCAGAATACAGAAAAACTTTTACTACAAAAGTTGTAGCAAATTGTGCCCTTAACACAATGGTCTGTAACTTTTTTGCTCCCAGATGCATCAATGTGGAGAATTCTTAAAAAATGTGGAAATTACAAGAGTGTTGAAAAAAAACGGTATCCGGAGCAGAATACAGAAAAACTTTTACTACAAAAGTTGTAGCAAATTGTGCCCTTAACACAATGGTCCGTAACTTTTTTGCTCCCAGATGCATCAATGTGGAGAATTTTTGAAAAATGTGCAAATTACAAGAGTGTTGAAAAAAAACGGTATCCGGAGCAGAATACAGAAAAACTTTTACTACAAAAGTTGTAGCAAATTGTGCCCTTAACACAATGGTCCGTAACTTTTTTGCTCCCAGATGCATCAATGTGGAGAATTTTTGAAAAATGTGCAAATTACAAGAGTGTTGAAAAAAAACGGTATCCGGAGCAGAATACAGAAAAACTTTTACTACAAAAGTTGTAGCAAATTGTGCCCTTAACACAATGGTCTGTAACTTTTTTGCTCCCAGATGCATCAATGTGGAGAATTCTTAAAAAATGTGGAAATTACAAGAGTGTTGAAAAAAAACGGTATCCGGAGCAGAATACAGAAAAACTTTTACTACAAAAGTTGTAGCAAATTGTGCCCTTAACACAATGGTCCGTAACTTTTTTGCTCCCAGATGCATCAATGTGGAGAATTTTTGAAAAATGTGCAAATTACAAGAGTGTTGAAAAAAAACGGTATCCGGAGCAGAATACAGAAAAACTTTTACTACAAAAGTTGTAGCAAATTGTGCCCTTAACACAATGGTCCGTAACTTTTTTGCTCCCAGATGCATCAATGTGGAGAATTTTTGAAAAATGTGCAAATTACAAGAGTGTTGAAAAAAAACGGTATCCGGAGCAGAATACAGAAAAACTTTTACTACAAAAGTTGTAGCAAATTGTGCCCTTAACACAATGGTCTGTAACTTTTTTGCTCCCAGATGCATCAATGTGGAGAATTCTTAAAAAATGTGGAAATTACAAGAGTGTTGAAAAAAAACGGTATCCGGAGCAGAATACAGAAAAACTTTTACTACAAAAGTTGTAGCAAATTGTGCCCTTAACACAATGGCCCGTAACTTTTTTGCTCCCAGATGCATCAATGTGGAGAATTTTTGAAAAATGTGCAAATTACAAGAGTGTTGAAAAAAAACGGTATCCGGAGCAGAATACAGAAAAACTTTTACTTCAAAAGTTGTAGCAAATTGTGCCCTTAACACAATGGTCTGTAACTTTTTTGCTCCCAGATGCATCAATGTGGAGAATTTTTGAAAAATGTGCAAATTACAAGAGTGTTGAAAAAAAACGGTATCCGGAGCAGAATACAGAAAAACTTTTACTACAAAAGTTGTAGCAAATTGTGCCCTTAACACAATGGTCTGTAACTTTTTTGCTCCCAGATGCATCAATGTGGAGAATTCTTAAAAAATGTGGAAATTACAAGAGTGTTGAAAAAAAACGGTATCCGGAGCAGAATACAGAAAAACTTTTACTACAAAAGTTGTAGCAAATTGTGCCCTTAACACAATGGTCCGTAACTTTTTTGCTCCCAGATGCATCAATGTGGAGAATTTTTGAAAAATGTGCAAATTACAAGAGTGTTGAAAAAAAACGGTATCCGGAGCAGAATACAGAAAAACTTTTACTACAAAAGTTGTAGCAAATTGTGCCCTTAACACAATGGTCCGTAACTTTTTTGCTCCCAGATGCATCAATGTGGAGAATTTTTGAAAAATGTGCAAATTACAAGAGTGTTGAAAAAAAACGGTATCCGGAGCAGAATACAGAAAAACTTTTACTACAAAAGTTGTAGCAAATTGTGCCCTTAACACAATGGTCTGTAACTTTTTTGCTCCCAGATGCATCAATGTGGAGAATTCTTAAAAAATGTGGAAATTACAAGAGTGTTGAAAAAAAACGGTATCCGGAGCAGAATACAGAAAAACTTTTACTACAAAAGTTGTAGCAAATTGTGCCCTTAACACAATGGTCCGTAACTTTTTTGCTCCCAGATGCATCAATGTGGAGAATTTTTGAAAAATGTGCAAATTACAAGAGTGTTGAAAAAAAACGGTATCCGGAGCAGAATACAGAAAAACTTTTACTACAAAAGTTGTAGCAAATTGTGCCCTTAACACAATGGTCCGTAACTTTTTTGCTCCCAGATGCATCAATGTGGAGAATTTTTGAAAAATGTGCAAATTACAAGAGTGTTGAAAAAAAACGGTATCCGGAGCAGAATACAGAAAAACTTTTACTACAAAAGTTGTAGCAAATTGTGCCCTTAACACAATGGTCCGTAACTTTTTTGCTCCCAGATGCATCAATGTGGAGAATTTTTGAAAAATGTGCAAATTACAAGAGTGTTGAAAAAAAACGGTATCCGGAGCAGAATACAGAAAAACTTTTACTACAAAAGTTGTAGCAAATTGTGCCCTTAACACAATGGTCTGTAACTTTTTTGCTCCCAGATGCATCAATGTGGAGAATTCTTAAAAAATGTGGAAATTACAAGAGTGTTGAAAAAAAACGGTATCCGGAGCAGAATACAGAAAAACTTTTACTACAAAAGTTGTAGCAAATTGTGCCCTTAACACAATGGTCCGTAACTTTTTTGCTCCCAGATGCATCAATGTGGAGAATTTTTGAAAAATGTGCAAATTACAAGAGTGTTGAAAAAAAACGGTATCCGGAGCAGAATACAGAAAAACTTTTACTACAAAAGTTGTAGCAAATTGTGCCCTTAACACAATGGTCTGTAACTTTTTTGCTCCCAGATGCATCAATGTGGAGGATTCTTAAAAAATGTGGAAATTACAAGAGTGTTGAAAAAAAACGGTATCCGGAGCAGAATACAGAAAAACTTTTACTACAAAAGTTGTAGCAAATTGTGCCCTTAACACAATGGCCCGTAACTTTTTTGCTCCCAGATGCATCAATGTGGAGAATTTTTGAAAAATGTGCAAATTACAAGAGTGTTGAAAAAAAACGGTATCCGGAGCAGAATACAGAAAAACTTTTACTTCAAAAGTTGTAGCAAATTGTGCCCTTAACACAATGGTCTGTAACTTTTTTGCTCCCAGATGCATCAATGTGGAGAATTTTTGAAAAATGTGCAAATTACAAGAGTGTTGAAAAAAAACGGTATCCGGAGCAGAATACAGAAAAACTTTTACTACAAAAGTTGTAGCAAATTGTGCCCTTAACACAATGGTCTGTAACTTTTTTGCTCCCAGATGCATCAATGTGGAGAATTCTTAAAAAATGTGGAAATTACAAGAGTGTTGAAAAAAAACGGTATCCGGAGCAGAATACAGAAAAACTTTTACTACAAAAGTTGTAGCAAATTGTGCCCTTAACACAATGGTCCGTAACTTTTTTGCTCCCAGATGCATCAATGTGGAGAATTTTTGAAAAATGTGCAAATTACAAGAGTGTTGAAAAAAAACGGTATCCGGAGCAGAATACAGAAAAACTTTTACTACAAAAGTTGTAGCAAATTGTGCCCTTAACACAATGGTCCGTAACTTTTTTGCTCCCAGATGCATCAATGTGGAGAATTTTTGAAAAATGTGCAAATTACAAGAGTGTTGAAAAAAAACGGTATCCGGAGCAGAATACAGAAAAACTTTTACTACAAAAGTTGTAGCAAATTGTGCCCTTAACACAATGGTCTGTAACTTTTTTGCTCCCAGATGCATCAATGTGGAGAATTCTTAAAAAATGTGGAAATTACAAGAGTGTTGAAAAAAAACGGTATCCGGAGCAGAATACAGAAAAACTTTTACTACAAAAGTTGTAGCAAATTGTGCCCTTAACACAATGGTCCGTAACTTTTTTGCTCCCAGATGCATCAATGTGGAGAATTCTTAAAAAATGTGGAAATTACAAGAGTGTTGAAAAAAAACGGTATCCGGAGCAGAATACAGAAAAACTTTTACTACAAAAGTTGTAGCAAATTGTGCCCTTAACACAATGGCCCGTAACTTTTTTGCTCCCAGATGCATCAATGTGGAGAATTTTTGAAAAATGTGCAAATTACAAGAGTGTTGAAAAAAAACGGTATCCGGAGCAGAATACAGAAAAACTTTTACTTCAAAAGTTGTAGCAAATTGTGCCCTTAACACAATGGTCTGTAACTTTTTTGCTCCCAGATGCATCAATGTGGAGAATTTTTGAAAAATGTGCAAATTACAAGAGTGTTGAAAAAAAACGGTATCCGGAGCAGAATACAGAAAAACTTTTACTACAAAAGTTGTAGCAAATTGTGCCCTTAACACAATGGTCTGTAACTTTTTTGCTCCCAGATGCATCAATGTGGAGAATTCTTAAAAAATGTGGAAATTACAAGAGTGTTGAAAAAAAACGGTATCCGGAGCAGAATACAGAAAAACTTTTACTACAAAAGTTGTAGCAAATTGTGCCCTTAACACAATGGTCCGTAACTTTTTTGCTCCCAGATGCATCAATGTGGAGAATTTTTGAAAAATGTGCAAATTACAAGAGTGTTGAAAAAAAACGGTATCCGGAGCAGAATACAGAAAAACTTTTACTACAAAAGTTGTAGCAAATTGTGCCCTTAACACAATGGTCCGTAACTTTTTTGCTCCCAGATGCATCAATGTGGAGAATTTTTGAAAAATGTGCAAATTACAAGAGTGTTGAAAAAAAACGGTATCCGGAGCAGAATACAGAAAAACTTTTACTTCAAAAGTTGTAGCAAATTGTGCCCTTAACACAATGGTCTGTAACTTTTTTGCTCCCAGATGCATCAATGTGGAGAATTTTTGAAAAATGTGCAAATTACAAGAGTGTTGAAAAAAAACGGTATCCGGAGCAGAATACAGAAAAACTTTTACTACAAAAGTTGTAGCAAATTGTGCCCTTAACACAATGGTCCGTAACTTTTTTGCTCCCAGATGCATCAATGTGGAGAATTCTTAAAAAATGTGGAAATTACAAGAGTGTTGAAAAAAAACGGTATCCGGAGCAGAATACAGAAAAACTTTTACTACAAAAGTTGTAGCAAATTGTGCCCTTAACACAATGGCCCGTAACTTTTTTGCTCCCAGATGCATCAATGTGGAGAATTTTTGAAAAATGTGCAAATTACAAGAGTGTTGAAAAAAAACGGTATCCGGAGCAGAATACAGAAAAACTTTTACTTCAAAAGTTGTAGCAAATTGTGCCCTTAACACAATGGTCTGTAACTTTTTTGCTCCCAGATGCATCAATGTGGAGAATTTTTGAAAAATGTGCAAATTACAAGAGTGTTGAAAAAAAACGGTATCCGGAGCAGAATACAGAAAAACTTTTACTACAAAAGTTGTAGCAAATTGTGCCCTTAACACAATGGTCTGTAACTTTTTTGCTCCCAGATGCATCAATGTGGAGAATTCTTAAAAAATGTGGAAATTACAAGAGTGTTGAAAAAAAACGGTATCCGGAGCAGAATACAGAAAAACTTTTACTACAAAAGTTGTAGCAAATTGTGCCCTTAACACAATGGTCCGTAACTTTTTTGCTCCCAGATGCATCAATGTGGAGAATTTTTGAAAAATGTGCAAATTACAAGAGTGTTGAAAAAAAACGGTATCCGGAGCAGAATACAGAAAAACTTTTACTACAAAAGTTGTAGCAAATTGTGCCCTTAACACAATGGTCCGTAACTTTTTTGCTCCCAGATGCATCAATGTGGAGAATTTTTGAAAAATGTGCAAATTACAAGAGTGTTGAAAAAAAACGGTATCCGGAGCAGAATACAGAAAAACTTTTACTTCAAAAGTTGTAGCAAATTGTGCCCTTAACACAATGGTCTGTAACTTTTTTGCTCCCAGATGCATCAATGTGGAGAATTTTTGAAAAATGTGCAAATTACAAGAGTGTTGAAAAAAAACGGTATCCGGAGCAGAATACAGAAAAACTTTTACTACAAAAGTTGTAGCAAATTGTGCCCTTAACACAATGGTCCGTAACTTTTTTGCTCCCAGATGCATCAATGTGGAGAATTTTTGAAAAATGTGCAAATTACAAGAGTGTTGAAAAAAAACGGTATCCGGAGCAGAATACAGAAAAACTTTTACTACAAAAGTTGTAGCAAATTGTGCCCTTAACACAATGGTCCGTAACTTTTTTGCTCCCAGATGCATCAATGTGGAGAATTCTTAAAAAATGTGGAAATTACAAGAGTGTTGAAAAAAAACGGTATCCGGAGCAGAATACAGAAAAACTTTTACTACAAAAGTTGTAGCAAATTGTGCCCTTAACACAATGGTCCGTAACTTTTTTGCTCCCAGATGCATCAATGTGGAGAATTCTTAAAAAATGTGGAAATTACAAGAGTGTTGAAAAAAAACGGTATCCGGAGCAGAATACAGAAAAACTTTTACTACAAAAGTTGTAGCAAATTGTGCCCTTAACACAATGGCCCGTAACTTTTTTGCTCCCAGATGCATCAATGTGGAGAATTTTTGAAAAATGTGCAAATTACAAGAGTGTTGAAAAAAAACGGTATCCGGAGCAGAATACAGAAAAACTTTTACTTCAAAAGTTGTAGCAAATTGTGCCCTTAACACAATGGTCTGTAACTTTTTTGCTCCCAGATGCATCAATGTGGAGAATTTTTGAAAAATGTGCAAATTACAAGAGTGTTGAAAAAAAACGGTATCCGGAGCAGAATACAGAAAAACTTTTACTACAAAAGTTGTAGCAAATTGTGCCCTTAACACAATGGTCTGTAACTTTTTTGCTCCCAGATGCATCAATGTGGAGAATTCTTAAAAAATGTGGAAATTACAAGAGTGTTGAAAAAAAACGGTATCCGGAGCAGAATACAGAAAAACTTTTACTACAAAAGTTGTAGCAAATTGTGCCCTTAACACAATGGTCCGTAACTTTTTTGCTCCCAGATGCATCAATGTGGAGAATTTTTGAAAAATGTGCAAATTACAAGAGTGTTGAAAAAAAACGGTATCCGGAGCAGAATACAGAAAAACTTTTACTACAAAAGTTGTAGCAAATTGTGCCCTTAACACAATGGTCCGTAACTTTTTTGCTCCCAGATGCATCAATGTGGAGAATTTTTGAAAAATGTGCAAATTACAAGAGTGTTGAAAAAAAACGGTATCCGGAGCAGAATACAGAAAAACTTTTACTTCAAAAGTTGTAGCAAATTGTGCCCTTAACACAATGGTCTGTAACTTTTTTGCTCCCAGATGCATCAATGTGGAGAATTTTTGAAAAATGTGCAAATTACAAGAGTGTTGAAAAAAAACGGTATCCGGAGCAGAATACAGAAAAACTTTTACTACAAAAGTTGTAGCAAATTGTGCCCTTAACACAATGGTCCGTAACTTTTTTGCTCCCAGATGCATCAATGTGGAGAATTTTTGAAAAATGTGCAAATTACAAGAGTGTTGAAAAAAAACGGTATCCGGAGCAGAATACAGAAAAACTTTTACTACAAAAGTTGTAGCAAATTGTGCCCTTAACACAATGGTCCGTAACTTTTTTGCTCCCAGATGCATCAATGTGGAGAATTCTTAAAAAATGTGGAAATTACAAGAGTGTTGAAAAAAAACGGTATCCGGAGCAGAATACAGAAAAACTTTTACTACAAAAGTTGTAGCAAATTGTGCCCTTAACACAATGGTCCGTAACTTTTTTGCTCCCAGATGCATCAATGTGGAGAATTCTTAAAAAATGTGGAAATTACAAGAGTGTTGAAAAAAAACGGTATCCGGAGCAGAATACAGAAAAACTTTTACTACAAAAGTTGTAGCAAATTGTGCCCTTAACACAATGGCCCGTAACTTTTTTGCTCCCAGATGCATCAATGTGGAGAATTTTTGAAAAATGTGCAAATTACAAGAGTGTTGAAAAAAAACGGTATCCGGAGCAGAATACAGAAAAACTTTTACTTCAAAAGTTGTAGCAAATTGTGCCCTTAACACAATGGTCTGTAACTTTTTTGCTCCCAGATGCATCAATGTGGAGAATTTTTGAAAAATGTGCAAATTACAAGAGTGTTGAAAAAAAACGGTATCCGGAGCAGAATACAGAAAAACTTTTACTACAAAAGTTGTAGCAAATTGTGCCCTTAACACAATGGTCTGTAACTTTTTTGCTCCCAGATGCATCAATGTGGAGAATTCTTAAAAAATGTGGAAATTACAAGAGTGTTGAAAAAAAACGGTATCCGGAGCAGAATACAGAAAAACTTTTACTACAAAAGTTGTAGCAAATTGTGCCCTTAACACAATGGTCCGTAACTTTTTTGCTCCCAGATGCATCAATGTGGAGAATTTTTGAAAAATGTGCAAATTACAAGAGTGTTGAAAAAAAACGGTATCCGGAGCAGAATACAGAAAAACTTTTACTACAAAAGTTGTAGCAAATTGTGCCCTTAACACAATGGTCCGTAACTTTTTTGCTCCCAGATGCATCAATGTGGAGAATTTTTGAAAAATGTGCAAATTACAAGAGTGTTGAAAAAAAACGGTATCCGGAGCAGAATACAGAAAAACTTTTACTTCAAAAGTTGTAGCAAATTGTGCCCTTAACACAATGGTCTGTAACTTTTTTGCTCCCAGATGCATCAATGTGGAGAATTCTTAAAAAATGTGGAAATTACAAGAGTGTTGAAAAAAAACGGTATCCGGAGCAGAATACAGAAAAACTTTTACTACAAAAGTTGTAGCAAATTGTGCCCTTAACACAATGGTCCGTAACTTTTTTGCTCCCAGATGCATCAATGTGGAGAATTTTTGAAAAATGTGCAAATTACAAGAGTGTTGAAAAAAAACGGTATCCGGAGCAGAATACAGAAAAACTTTTACTACAAAAGTTGTAGCAAATTGTGCCCTTAACACAATGGTCCGTAACTTTTTTGCTCCCAGATGCATCAATGTGGAGAATTTTTGAAAAATGTGCAAATTACAAGAGTGTTGAAAAAAAACGGTATCCGGAGCAGAATACAGAAAAACTTTTACTTCAAAAGTTGTAGCAAATTGTGCCCTTAACACAATGGTCTGTAACTTTTTTGCTCCCAGATGCATCAATGTGGAGAATTTTTGAAAAATGTGCAAATTACAAGAGTGTTGAAAAAAAACGGTATCCGGAGCAGAATACAGAAAAACTTTTACTACAAAAGTTGTAGCAAATTGTGCCCTTAACACAATGGTCCGTAACTTTTTTGCTCCCAGATGCATCAATGTGGAGAATTCTTAAAAAATGTGGAAATTACAAGAGTGTTGAAAAAAAACGGTATCCGGAGCAGAATACAGAAAAACTTTTACTACAAAAGTTGTAGCAAATTGTGCCCTTAACACAATGGCCCGTAACTTTTTTGCTCCCAGATGCATCAATGTGGAGAATTTTTGAAAAATGTGCAAATTACAAGAGTGTTGAAAAAAAACGGTATCCGGAGCAGAATACAGAAAAACTTTTACTTCAAAAGTTGTAGCAAATTGTGCCCTTAACACAATGGTCTGTAACTTTTTTGCTCCCAGATGCATCAATGTGGAGAATTTTTGAAAAATGTGCAAATTACAAGAGTGTTGAAAAAAAACGGTATCCGGAGCAGAATACAGAAAAACTTTTACTACAAAAGTTGTAGCAAATTGTGCCCTTAACACAATGGTCTGTAACTTTTTTGCTCCCAGATGCATCAATGTGGAGAATTCTTAAGAAATGTGGAAATTACAAGAGTGTTGAAAAAAAACGGTATCCGGAGCAGAATACAGAAAAACTTTTACTACAAAAGTTGTAGCAAATTGTGCCCTTAACACAATGGTCCGTAACTTTTTTGCTCCCAGATGCATCAATGTGGAGAATTTTTGAAAAATGTGCAAATTACAAGAGTGTTGAAAAAAAACGGTATCCGGAGCAGAATACAGAAAAACTTTTACTACAAAAGTTGTAGCAAATTGTGCCCTTAACACAATGGTCCGTAACTTTTTTGCTCCCAGATGCATCAATGTGGAGAATTTTTGAAAAATGTGCAAATTACAAGAGTGTTGAAAAAAAACGGTATCCGGAGCAGAATACAGAAAAACTTTTACTTCAAAAGTTGTAGCAAATTGTGCCCTTAACACAATGGTCTGTAACTTTTTTGCTCCCAGATGCATCAATGTGGAGAATTTTTGAAAAATGTGCAAATTACAAGAGTGTTGAAAAAAAACGGTATCCGGAGCAGAATACAGAAAAACTTTTACTACAAAAGTTGTAGCAAATTGTGCCCTTAACACAATGGTCCGTAACTTTTTTGCTCCCAGATGCATCAATGTGGAGAATTTTTGAAAAATGTGCAAATTACAAGAGTGTTGAAAAAAAACGGTATCCGGAGCAGAATACAGAAAAACTTTTACTACAAAAGTTGTAGCAAATTGTGCCCTTAACACAATGGTCCGTAACTTTTTTGCTCCCAGATGCATCAATGTGGAGAATTCTTAAAAAATGTGGAAATTACAAGAGTGTTGAAAAAAAACGGTATCCGGAGCAGAATACAGAAAAACTTTTACTACAAAAGTTGTAGCAAATTGTGCCCTTAACACAATGGTCCGTAACTTTTTTGCTCCCAGATGCATCAATGTGGAGAATTCTTAAAAAATGTGGAAATTACAAGAGTGTTGAAAAAAAACGGTATCCGGAGCAGAATACAGAAAAACTTTTACTACAAAAGTTGTAGCAAATTGTGCCCTTAACACAATGGCCCGTAACTTTTTTGCTCCCAGATGCATCAATGTGGAGAATTTTTGAAAAATGTGCAAATTACAAGAGTGTTGAAAAAAAACGGTATCCGGAGCAGAATACAGAAAAACTTTTACTTCAAAAGTTGTAGCAAATTGTGCCCTTAACACAATGGTCTGTAACTTTTTTGCTCCCAGATGCATCAATGTGGAGAATTTTTGAAAAATGTGCAAATTACAAGAGTGTTGAAAAAAAACGGTATCCGGAGCAGAATACAGAAAAACTTTTACTACAAAAGTTGTAGCAAATTGTGCCCTTAACACAATGGTCTGTAACTTTTTTGCTCCCAGATGCATCAATGTGGAGAATTCTTAAAAAATGTGGAAATTACAAGAGTGTTGAAAAAAAACGGTATCCGGAGCAGAATACAGAAAAACTTTTACTACAAAAGTTGTAGCAAATTGTGCCCTTAACACAATGGTCCGTAACTTTTTTGCTCCCAGATGCATCAATGTGGAGAATTTTTGAAAAATGTGCAAATTACAAGAGTGTTGAAAAAAAACGGTATCCGGAGCAGAATACAGAAAAACTTTTACTACAAAAGTTGTAGCAAATTGTGCCCTTAACACAATGGTCCGTAACTTTTTTGCTCCCAGATGCATCAATGTGGAGAATTTTTGAAAAATGTGCAAATTACAAGAGTGTTGAAAAAAAACGGTATCCGGAGCAGAATACAGAAAAACTTTTGCTTCAAAAGTTGTAGCAAATTGTGCCCTTAACACAATGGTCTGTAACTTTTTTGCTCCCAGATGAATCAATGTGGAGAATTTTTGAAAAATGTGCAAATTACAAGAGTGTTGAAAAAAAACGGTATCCGGAGCAGAATACAGAAAAACTTTTACTACAAAAGTTGTAGCAAATTGTGCCCTTAACACAATGGTCTGTAACTTTTTTGCTCCCAGATGCATCAATGTGGAGAATTCTTAAAAAATGTGGAAATTACAAGAGTGTTGAAAAAAAACGGTATCCGGAGCAGAATACAGAAAAACTTTTACTACAAAAGTTGTAGCAAATTGTGCCCTTAACACAATGGTCCGTAACTTTTTTGCTCCCAGATGCATCAATGTGGAGAATTTTTGAAAAATGTGCAAATTACAAGAGTGTTGAAAAAAAACGGTATCCGGAGCAGAATACAGAAAAACTTTTACTACAAAAGTTGTAGCAAATTGTGCCCTTAACACAATGGTCCGTAACTTTTTTGCTCCCAGATGCATCAATGTGGAGAATTTTTGAAAAATGTGCAAATTACAAGAGTGTTGAAAAAAAACGGTATCCGGAGCAGAATACAGAAAAACTTTTACTTCAAAAGTTGTAGCAAATTGTGCCCTTAACACAATGGTCTGTAACTTTTTTGCTCCCAGATGCATCAATGTGGAGAATTTTTGAAAAATGTGCAAATTACAAGAGTGTTGAAAAAAAACGGTATCCGGAGCAGAATACAGAAAAACTTTTACTACAAAAGTTGTAGCAAATTGTGCCCTTAACACAATGGTCTGTAACTTTTTTGCTCCCAGATGCATCAATGTGGAGAATTCTTAAAAAATGTGGAAATTACAAGAGTGTTGAAAAAAAACGGTATCCGGAGCAGAATACAGAAAAACTTTTACTACAAAAGTTGTAGCAAATTGTGCCCTTAACACAATGGTCCGTAACTTTTTTGCTCCCAGATGCATCAATGTGGAGAATTTTTGAAAAATGTGCAAATTACAAGAGTGTTGAAAAAAAACGGTATCCGGAGCAGAATACAGAAAAACTTTTACTACAAAAGTTGTAGCAAATTGTGCCCTTAACACAATGGTCCGTAACTTTTTTGCTCCCAGATGCATCAATGTGGAGAATTTTTGAAAAATGTGCAAATTACAAGAGTGTTGAAAAAAAACGGTATCCGGAGCAGAATACAGAAAAACTTTTACTACAAAAGTTGTAGCAAATTGTGCCCTTAACACAATGGTCTGTAACTTTTTTGCTCCCAGATGCATCAATGTGGAGAATTCTTAAAAAATGTGGAAATTACAAGAGTGTTGAAAAAAAACGGTATCCGGAGCAGAATACAGAAAAACTTTTACTACAAAAGTTGTAGCAAATTGTGCCCTTAACACAATGGCCCGTAACTTTTTTGCTCCCAGATGCATCAATGTGGAGAATTTTTGAAAAATGTGCAAATTACAAGAGTGTTGAAAAAAAACGGTATCCGGAGCAGAATACAGAAAAACTTTTACTTCAAAAGTTGTAGCCAATTGTGCCCTTAACACAATGGTCTGTAACTTTTTTGCTCCCAGATGCATCAATGTGGAGAATTTTTGAAAAATGTGCAAATTACAAGAGTGTTGAAAAAAAACGGTATCCGGAGCAGAATACAGAAAAACTTTTACTACAAAAGTTGTAGCAAATTGTGCCCTTAACACAATGGTCTGTAACTTTTTTGCTCCCAGATGCATCAATGTGGAGAATTCTTAAAAAATGTGGAAATTACAAGAGTGTTGAAAAAAAACGGTATCCGGAGCAGAATACAGAAAAACTTTTACTACAAAAGTTGTAGCAAATTGTGCCCTTAACACAATGGTCCGTAACTTTTTTGCTCCCAGATGCATCAATGTGGAGAATTTTTGAAAAATGTGCAAATTACAAGAGTGTTGAAAAAAAACGGTATCCGGAGCAGAATACAGAAAAACTTTTACTACAAAAGTTGTAGCAAATTGTGCCCTTAACACAATGGTCCGTAACTTTTTTGCTCCCAGATGCATCAATGTGGAGAATTTTTGAAAAATGTGCAAATTACAAGAGTGTTGAAAAAAAACGGTATCCGGAGCAGAATACAGAAAAACTTTTACTTCAAAAGTTGTAGCAAATTGTGCCCTTAACACAATGGTCTGTAACTTTTTTGCTCCCAGATGCATCAATGTGGAGAATTTTTGAAAAATGTGCAAATTACAAGAGTGTTGAAAAAAAACGGTATCCGGAGCAGAATACAGAAAAACTTTTACTACAAAAGTTGTAGCAAATTGTGCCCTTAACACAATGGTCTGTAACTTTTTTGCTCCCAGATGCATCAATGTGGAGAATTCTTAAAAAATGTGGAAATTACAAGAGTGTTGAAAAAAAACGGTATCCGGAGCAGAATACAGAAAAACTTTTACTACAAAAGTTGTAGCAAATTGTGCCCTTAACACAATGGTCCGTAACTTTTTTGCTCCCAGATGCATCAATGTGGAGAATTTTTGAAAAATGTGCAAATTACAAGAGTGTTGAAAAAAAACGGTATCCGGAGCAGAATACAGAAAAACTTTTACTACAAAAGTTGTAGCAAATTGTGCCCTTAACACAATGGTCCGTAACTTTTTTGCTCCCAGATGCATCAATGTGGAGAATTTTTGAAAAATGTGCAAATTACAAGAGTGTTGAAAAAAAACGGTATCCGGAGCAGAATACAGAAAAACTTTTACTTCAAAAGTTGTAGCAAATTGTGCCCTTAACACAATGGTCTGTAACTTTTTTGCTCCCAGATGCATCAATGTGGAGAATTTTTGAAAAATGTGCAAATTACAAGAGTGTTGAAAAAAAACGGTATCCGGAGCAGAATACAGAAAAACTTTTACTACAAAAGTTGTAGCAAATTGTGCCCTTAACACAATGGTCTGTAACTTTTTTGCTCCCAGATGCATCAATGTGGAGAATTCTTAAAAAATGTGGAAATTACAAGAGTGTTGAAAAAAAACGGTATCCGGAGCAGAATACAGAAAAACTTTTACTACAAAAGTTGTAGCAAATTGTGCCCTTAACACAATGGTCCGTAACTTTTTTGCTCCCAGATGCATCAATGTGGAGAATTTTTGAAAAATGTGCAAATTACAAGAGTGTTGAAAAAAAACGGTATCCGGAGCAGAATACAGAAAAACTTTTACTACAAAAGTTGTAGCAAATTGTGCCCTTAACACAATGGTCCGTAACTTTTTTGCTCCCAGATGCATCAATGTGGAGAATTTTTGAAAAATGTGCAAATTACAAGAGTGTTGAAAAAAAACGGTATCCGGAGCAGAATACAGAAAAACTTTTACTACAAAAGTTGTAGCAAATTGTGCCCTTAACACAATGGTCTGTAACTTTTTTGCTCCCAGATGCATCAATGTGGAGAATTCTTAAAAAATGTGGAAATTACAAGAGTGTTGAAAAAAAACGGTATCCGGAGCAGAATACAGAAAAACTTTTACTACAAAAGTTGTAGCAAATTGTGCCCTTAACGCAATGGCCCGTAACTTTTTTGCTCCCAGATGCATCAATGTGGAGAATTTTTGAAAAATGTGCAAATTACAAGAGTGTTGAAAAAAAACGGTATCCGGAGCAGAATACAGAAAAACTTTTACTACAAAAGTTGTAGCAAATTGTGCCCTTAACACAATGGTCTGTAACTTTTTTGCTCCCAGATGCATCAATGTGGAGAATTCTTAAAAAATGTGGAAATTACAAGAGTGTTGAAAAAAAACGGTATCCGGAGCAGAATACAGAAAAACTTTTACTACAAAAGTTGTAGCAAATTGTGCCCTTAACACAATGGCCCGTAACTTTTTTGCTCCCAGATGCATCAATGTGGAGAATTTTTGAAAAATGTGCAAATTACAAGAGTGTTGAAAAAAAACGGTATCCGGAGCAGAATACAGAAAAACTTTTACTACAAAAGTTGTAGCAAATTGTGCCCTTAACACAATGGTCTGTAACTTTTTTGCTCCCAGATGCATCAATGTGGAGAATTCTTAAAAAATGTGGAAATTACAAGAGTGTTGAAAAAAAACGGTATCCGGAGCAGAATACAGAAAAACTTTTACTACAAAAGTTGTAGCAAATTGTGCCCTTAACACAATGGTCCGTAACTTTTTTGCTCCCAGATGCATCAATGTGGAGAATTTTTGAAAAATGTGCAAATTACAAGAGTGTTGAAAAAAAACGGTATCCGGAGCAGAATACAGAAAAACTTTTACTACAAAAGTTGTAGCAAATTGTGCCCTTAACACAATGGTCCGTAACTTTTTTGCTCCCAGATGCATCAATGTGGAGAATTTTTGAAAAATGTGCAAATTACAAGAGTGCTGAAAAAAAACGGTATCCGGAGCAGAATACAGAAAAACTTTTACTACAAAAGTTGTAGCAAATTGTGCCCTTAACACAATGGTCTGTAACTTTTTTGCTCCCAGATGCATCAATGTGGAGAATTCTTAAAAAATATGGAAATTACAAGAGTGTTGAAAAAAAACGGTATCCGGAGCAGAATACAGAAAAACTTTTACTACAAAAGTTGTAGCAAATTGTGCCCTTAACACAATGGTCTGTAACTTTTTTGCTCCCAGATGCATCAATGTGGAGAATTTTTGAAAAATGTGCAAATTACAAGAGTGTTGAAAAAAAACGGTATCCGGAGCAGAATACAGAAAAACTTTTACTACAAAAGTTGTAGCAAATTGTGCCCTTAACACAATGGTCTGTAACTTTTTTGCTCCCAGATGCATCAATGTGGAGAATTCTTAAAAAATGTGGAAATTACAAGAGTGTTGAAAAAAAACGGTATCCGGAGCAGAATACAGAAAAACTTTTACTACAAAAGTTGTAGCAAATTGTGCCCTTAACACAATGGCCCGTAACTTTTTTGCTCCCAGATGCATCAATGTGGAGAATTTTTGAAAAATGTGCAAATTACAAGAGTGTTGAAAAAAAACGGTATCCGGAGCAGAATACAGAAAAACTTTTACTACAAAAGTTGTAGCAAATTTTGCCCTTAACACAATGGTCCGTAACTTTTTTGCTCCCAGATGCATCAATGTGGAGAATTTTTGAAAAATGTGCAAATTACAAGAGTGCTGAAAAAAAACGGTATCCGGAGCAGAATACAGAAAAACTTTTACTACAAAAGTTGTAGCAAATTGTGCCCTTAACACAATGGTCTGTAACTTTTTTGCTCCCAGATGCATCAATGTGGAGAATTTTTGAAAAATATGCAAATTACAAGAGTGTTGAAAAAAAACGGTATCCGGAGCAGAATACAGAAAAACTTTTACTACAAAAGTTGTAGCAAATTGTGCCCTTAACACAATGGTCTGTAACTTTTTTGCTCCCAGATGCATCAATGTGGAGAATTTTTGAAAAATGTGCAAATTACAAGAGTGTTGAAAAAAAACGGTATCCGGAGCAGAATACAGAAAAACTTTTACTACAAAAGTTGTAGCAAATTGTGCCCTTAACACAATGGTCTGTAACTTTTTTGCTCCCAGATGCATCAATGTGGAGAATTCTTAAAAAATGTGGAAATTACAAGAGTGTTGAAAAAAAACGGTATCCGGAGCAGAATACAGAAAAACTTTTACTACAAAAGTTGTAGCAAATTGTGCCCTTAACACAATGGTCCGTAACTTTTTTGCTCCCAGATGCATCAATGTGGAGAATTTTTGAAAAATGTGCAAATTACAAGAGTGTTGAAAAAAAACGGTATCCGGAGCAGAATACAGAAAAACTTTTACTACAAAAATTGTAGCAAATTGTGCCCTTAACACAATGGTCCGTAACTTTTTTGCTCCCAGATGCATCAATGTGGAGAATTTTTGAAAAATGTGCAAATTACAAGAGTGTTGAAAAAAAACGGTATCCGGAGCAGAATACAGAAAAACTTTTACTACAAAAGTTGTAGCAAATTGTGCCCTTAACACAATGGTCTGTAACTTTTTTGCTCCCAGATGCATCAATGTGGAGAATTCTTAAAAAATGTGGAAATTACAAGAGTGTTGAAAAAAAACGGTATCCGGAGCAGAATACAGAAAAACTTTTACTACAAAAGTTGTAGCAAATTGTGCCCTTAACACAATGGTCCGTAACTTTTTTGCTCCCAGATGCATCAATGTGGAGAATTTTTGAAAAATGTGCAAATTACAAGAGTGTTGAAAAAAAACGGTATCCGGAGCAGAATACAGAAAAACTTTTACTACAAAAGTTGTAGCAAATTGTGCCCTTAACACAATGGTCCGTAACTTTTTTGCTCCCAGATGCATCAATGTGGAGAATTTTTGAAAAATGTGCAAATTACAAGAGTGTTGAAAAAAAACGGTATCCGGAGCAGAATACAGAAAAACTTTTACTTCAAAAGTTGTAGCAAATTGTGCCCTTAACACAATGGTCTGTAACTTTTTTGCTCCCAGATGCATCAATGTGGAGAATTTTTGAAAAATGTGCAAATTACAAGAGTGTTGAAAAAAAACGGTATCCGGAGCAGAATACAGAAAAACTTTTACTACAAAAGTTGTAGCAAATTGTGCCCTTAACACAATGGTCTGTAACTTTTTTGCTCCCAGATGCATCAATGTGGAGAATTCTTAAAAAATGTGGAAATTACAAGAGTGTTGAAAAAAAACGGTATCCGGAGCAGAATACAGAAAAACTTTTACTACAAAAGTTGTAGCAAATTGTGCCCTTAACACAATGGTCCGTAACTTTTTTGCTCCCAGATGCATCAATGTGGAGAATTTTTGAAAAATGTGCAAATTACAAGAGTGTTGAAAAAAAACGGTATCCGGAGCAGAATACAGAAAAACTTTTACTACAAAAGTTGTAGCAAATTGTGCCCTTAACACAATGGTCCGTAACTTTTTTGCTCCCAGATGCATCAATGTGGAGAATTTTTGAAAAATGTGCAAATTACAAGAGTGTTGAAAAAAAACGGTATCCGGAGCAGAATACAGAAAAACTTTTACTTCAAAAGTTGTAGCAAATTGTGCCCTTAACACAATGGTCTGTAACTTTTTTGCTCCCAGATGCATCAATGTGGAGAATTTTTGAAAAATGTGCAAATTACAAGAGTGTTGAAAAAAAACGGTATCCGGAGCAGAATACAGAAAAACTTTTACTACAAAAGTTGTAGCAAATTGTGCCCTTAACACAATGGTCTGTAACTTTTTTGCTCCCAGATGCATCAATGTGGAGAATTCTTAAAAAATGTGGAAATTACAAGAGTGTTGAAAAAAAACGGTATCCGGAGCAGAATACAGAAAAACTTTTACTACAAAAGTTGTAGCAAATTGTGCCCTTAACACAATGGTCCGTAACTTTTTTGCTCCCAGATGCATCAATGTGGAGAATTTTTGAAAAATGTGCAAATTACAAGAGTGTTGAAAAAAAACGGTATCCGGAGCAGAATACAGAAAAACTTTTACTACAAAAGTTGTAGCAAATTGTGCCCTTAACACAATGGTCCGTAACTTTTTTGCTCCCAGATGCATCAATGTGGAGAATTTTTGAAAAATGTGCAAATTACAAGAGTGTTGAAAAAAAACGGTATCCGGAGCAGAATACAGAAAAACTTTTACTACAAAAGTTGTAGCAAATTGTGCCCTTAACACAATGGTCTGTAACTTTTTTGCTCCCAGATGCATCAATGTGGAGAATTCTTAAAAAATGTGGAAATTACAAGAGTGTTGAAAAAAAACGGTATCCGGAGCAGAATACAGAAAAACTTTTACTACAAAAGTTGTAGCAAATTGTGCCCTTAACACAATGGCCCGTAACTTTTTTGCTCCCAGATGCATCAATGTGGAGAATTTTTGAAAAATGTGCAAATTACAAGAGTGTTGAAAAAAAACGGTATCCGGAGCAGAATACAGAAAAACTTTTACTACAAAAGTTGTAGCAAATTGTGCCCTTAACACAATGGTCTGTAACTTTTTTGCTCCCAGATGCATCAATGTGGAGAATTCTTAAAAAATGTGGAAATTACAAGAGTGTTGAAAAAAAACGGTATCCGGAGCAGAATACAGAAAAACTTTTACTACAAAAGTTGTAGCAAATTGTGCCCTTAACACAATGGCCCGTAACTTTTTTGCTCCCAGATGCATCAATGTGGAGAATTTTTGAAAAATGTGCAAATTACAAGAGTGTTGAAAAAAAACGGTATCCGGAGCAGAATACAGAAAAACTTTTACTACAAAAGTTGTAGCAAATTGTGCCCTTAACACAATGGTCTGTAACTTTTTTGCTCCCAGATGCATCAATGTGGAGAATTCTTAAAAAATGTGGAAATTACAAGAGTGTTGAAAAAAAACGGTATCCGGAGCAGAATACAGAAAAACTTTTACTACAAAAGTTGTAGCAAATTGTGCCCTTAACACAATGGTCCGTAACTTTTTTGCTCCCAGATGCATCAATGTGGAGAATTTTTGAAAAATGTGCAAATTACAAGAGTGTTGAAAAAAAACGGTATCCGGAGCAGAATACAGAAAAACTTTTACTACAAAAGTTGTAGCAAATTGTGCCCTTAACACAATGGTCCGTAACTTTTTTGCTCCCAGATGCATCAATGTGGAGAATTTTTGAAAAATGTGCAAATTACAAGAGTGCTGAAAAAAAACGGTATCCGGAGCAGAATACAGAAAAACTTTTACTACAAAAGTTGTAGCAAATTGTGCCCTTAACACAATGGTCTGTAACTTTTTTGCTCCCAGATGCATCAATGTGGAGAATTCTTAAAAAATATGGAAATTACAAGAGTGTTGAAAAAAAACGGTATCCGGAGCAGAATACAGAAAAACTTTTACTACAAAAGTTGTAGCAAATTGTGCCCTTAACACAATGGTCTGTAACTTTTTTGCTCCCAGATGCATCAATGTGGAGAATTTTTGAAAAATGTGCAAATTACAAGAGTGTTGAAAAAAAACGTTATCCGGAGCAGAATACAGAAAAACTTTTACTACAAAAGTTGTAGCAAATTGTGCCCTTAACACAATGGTCTGTAACTTTTTTGCTCCCAGATGCATCAATGTGGAGAATTCTTAAAAAATGTGGAAATTACAAGAGTGTTGAAAAAAAACGGTATCCGGAGCAGAATACAGAAAAACTTTTACTACAAAAGTTGTAGCAAATTGTGCCCTTAACACAATGGCCCGTAACTTTTTTGCTCCCAGATGCATCAATGTGGAGAATTTTTGAAAAATGTGCAAATTACAAGAGTGTTGAAAAAAAACGGTATCCGGAGCAGAATACAGAAAAACTTTTACTACAAAAGTTGTAGCAAATTTTGCCCTTAACACAATGGTCCGTAACTTTTTTGCTCCCAGATGCATCAATGTGGAGAATTTTTGAAAAATGTGCAAATTACAAGAGTGCTGAAAAAAAACGGTATCCGGAGCAGAATACAGAAAAACTTTTACTACAAAAGTTGTAGCAAATTGTGCCCTTAACACAATGGTCTGTAACTTTTTTGCTCCCAGATGCATCAATGTGGAGAATTTTTGAAAAATATGCAAATTACAAGAGTGTTGAAAAAGAACGGTATCCGGAGCAGAATACAGAAAAACTTTTACTACAAAAGTTGTAGCAAATTGTGCCCTTAACACAATGGTCTGTAACTTTTTTGCTCCCAGATGCATCAATGTGGAGAATTTTTGAAAAATGTGCAAATTACAAGAGTGTTGAAAAAAAACGGTATCCGGAGCAGAATACAGAAAAACTTTTACTACAAAAGTTGTAGCAAATTGTGCCCTTAACACAATGGTCTGTAACTTTTTTGCTCCCAGATGCATCAATGTGGAGAATTCTTAAAAAATGTGGAAATTACAAGAGTGTTGAAAAAAAACGGTATCCGGAGCAGAATACAGAAAAACTTTTACTACAAAAGTTGTAGCAAATTGTGCCCTTAACACAATGGTCCGTAACTTTTTTGCTCCCAGATGCATCAATGTGGAGAATTTTTGAAAAATGTGCAAATTACAAGAGTGTTGAAAAAAAACGGTATCCGGAGCAGAATACAGAAAAACTTTTACTACAAAAATTGTAGCAAATTGTGCCCTTAACACAATGGTCCGTAACTTTTTTGCTCCCAGATGCATCAATGTGGAGAATTTTTGAAAAATGTGCAAATTACAAGAGTGTTGAAAAAAAACGGTATCCGGAGCAGAATACAGAAAAACTTTTACTACAAAAGTTGTAGCAAATTGTGCCCTTAACACAATGGTCTGTAACTTTTTTGCTCCCAGATGCATCAATGTGGAGAATTCTTAAAAAATGTGGAAATTACAAGAGTGTTGAAAAAAAACGGTATCCGGAGCAGAATACAGAAAAACTTTTACTACAAAAGTTGTAGCAAATTGTGCCCTTAACACAATGGTCCGTAACTTTTTTGCTCCCAGATGCATCAATGTGGAGAATTTTTGAAAAATGTGCAAATTACAAGAGTGTTGAAAAAAAACGGTATCCGGAGCAGAATACAGAAAAACTTTTACTACAAAAGTTGTAGCAAATTGTGCCCTTAACACAATGGTCCGTAACTTTTTTGCTCCCAGATGCATCAATGTGGAGAATTTTTGAAAAATGTGCAAATTACAAGAGTGTTGAAAAAAAACGGTATCCGGAGCAGAATACAGAAAAACTTTTACTACAAAAGTTGTAGCAAATTGTGCCCTTAACACAATGGTCTGTAACTTTTTTGCTCCCAGATGCATCAATGTGGAGAATTCTTAAAAAATGTGGAAATTACAAGAGTGTTGAAAAAAAACGGTATCCGGAGCAGAATACAGAAAAACTTTTACTACAAAAGTTGTAGCAAATTGTGCCCTTAACACAATGGCCCCTAACTTTTTTGCTCCCAGATGCATCAATGTGGAGAATTTTTGAAAAATGTGCAAATTACAAGAGTGTTGAAAAAAAACGGTATCCGGAGCAGAATACAGAAAAACTTTTACTACAAAAGTTGTAGCAAATTGTGCCCTTAACACAATGGTCCGTAACTTTTTTGCTCCCAGATGCATCAATGTGGAGAATTTTTGAAAAATGTGCAAATTACAAGAGTGTTGAAAAAAAACGGTATCCGGAGCAGAATACAGAAAAACTTTTACTACAAAAGTTGTAGCAAATTGTGCCCTTAACACAATGGTCTGTAACTTTTTTGCTCCCAGATGCATCAATGTGGAGAATTCTTAAAAAATGTGGAAATTACAAGAGTGTTGAAAAAAAACGGTATCCGGAGCAGAATACAGAAAAACTTTTACTACAAAAGTTGTAGCAAATTGTGCCCTTAACACAATGGCCCGTAACTTTTTTGCTCCCAGATGCATCAATGTGGAGAATTTTTGAAAAATGTGCAAATTACAAGAGTGTTGAAAAAAAACGGTATCCGGAGCAGAATACAGAAAAACTTTTACTACAAAAGTTGTAGCAAATTGTGCCCTTAACACAATGGTCTGTAACTTTTTTGCTCCCAGATGCATCAATGTGGAGAATTCTTAAAAAATGTGGAAATTACAAGAGTGTTGAAAAAAAACGGTATCCGGAGCAGAATACAGAAAAACTTTTACTACAAAAGTTGTAGCAAATTGTGCCCTTAACACAATGGCCCGTAACTTTTTTGCTCCCAGATGCATCAATGTGGAGAATTTTTGAAAAATGTGCAAATTACAAGAGTGTTGAAAAAAAACGGTATCCGGAGCAGAATACAGAAAAACTTTTACTACAAAAGTTGTAGCAAATTGTGCCCTTAACACAATGGTCTGTAACTTTTTTGCTCCCAGATGCATCAATGTGGAGAATTCTTAAAAAATGTGGAAATTACAAGAGTGTTGAAAAAAAACGGTATCCGGAGCAGAATACAGAAAAACTTTTACTACAAAAGTTGTAGCAAATTGTGCCCTTAACACAATGGTCCGTAACTTTTTTGCTCCCAGATGCATCAATGTGGAGAATTTTTGAAAAATGTGCAAATTACAAGAGTGTTGAAAAAAAACGGTATCCGGAGCAGAATACAGAAAAACTTTTACTACAAAAGTTGTAGCAAATTGTGCCCTTAACACAATGGTCCGTAACTTTTTTGCTCCCAGATGCATCAATGTGGAGAATTTTTGAAAAATGTGCAAATTACAAGAGTGCTGAAAAAAAACGGTATCCGGAGCAGAATACAGAAAAACTTTTACTACAAAAGTTGTAGCAAATTGTGCCCTTAACACAATGGTCTGTAACTTTTTTGCTCCCAGATGCATCAATGTGGAGAATTCTTAAAAAATATGGAAATTACAAGAGTGTTGAAAAAAAACGGTATCCGGAGCAGAATACAGAAAAACTTTTACTACAAAAGTTGTAGCAAATTGTGCCCTTAACACAATGGTCTGTAACTTTTTTGCTCCCAGATGCATCAATGTGGAGAATTTTTGAAAAATGTGCAAATTACAAGAGTGTTGAAAAAAAACGGTATCCGGAGCAGAATACAGAAAAACTTTTACTACAAAAGTTGTAGCAAATTGTGCCCTTAACACAATGGTCTGTAACTTTTTTGCTCCCAGATGCATCAATGTGGAGAATTCTTAAAAAATGTGGAAATTACAAGAGTGTTGAAAAAAAACGGTATCCGGAGCAGAATACAGAAAAACTTTTACTACAAAAGTTGTAGCAAATTGTGCCCTTAACACAATGGCCCGTAACTTTTTTGCTCCCAGATGCATCAATGTGGAGAATTTTTGAAAAATGTGCAAATTACAAGAGTGTTGAAAAAAAACGGTATCCGGAGCAGAATACAGAAAAACTTTTACTACAAAAGTTGTAGCAAATTTTGCCCTTAACACAATGGTCCGTAACTTTTTTGCTCCCAGATGCATCAATGTGGAGAATTTTTGAAAAATGTGCAAATTACAAGAGTGCTGAAAAAAAACGGTATCCGGAGCAGAATACAGAAAAACTTTTACTACAAAAGTTGTAGCAAATTGTGCCCTTAACACAATGGTCTGTAACTTTTTTGCTCCCAGATGCATCAATGTGGAGAATTTTTGAAAAATATGCAAATTACAAGAGTGTTGAAAAAAAACGGTATCCGGAGCAGAATACAGAAAAACTTTTACTACAAAAGTTGTAGCAAATTGTGCCCTTAACACAATGGTCTGTAACTTTTTTGCTCCCAGATGCATCAATGTGGAGAATTTTTGAAAAATGTGCAAATTACAAGAGTGTTGAAAAAAAACGGTATCCGGAGCAGAATACAGAAAAACTTTTACTACAAAAGTTGTAGCAAATTGTGCCCTTAACACAATGGTCTGTAACTTTTTTGCTCCCAGATGCATCAATGTGGAGAATTCTTAAAAAATGTGGAAATTACAAGAGTGTTGAAAAAAAACGGTATCCGGAGCAGAATACAGAAAAACTTTTACTACAAAAGTTGTAGCAAATTGTGCCCTTAACACAATGGTCTGTAACTTTTTTGCTCCCAGATGCATCAATGTGGAGAATTTTTGAAAAATGTGCAAATTACAAGAGTGTTGAAAAAAAACGTTATCCGGAGCAGAATACAGAAAAACTTTTACTACAAAAGTTGTAGCAAATTGTGCCCTTAACACAATGGTCTGTAACTTTTTTGCTCCCAGATGCATCAATGTGGAGAATTCTTAAAAAATGTGGAAATTACAAGAGTGTTGAAAAAAAACGGTATCCGGAGCAGAATACAGAAAAACTTTTACTACAAAAGTTGTAGCAAATTGTGCCCTTAACACAATGGCCCGTAACTTTTTTGCTCCCAGATGCATCAATGTGGAGAATTTTTGAAAAATGTGCAAATTACAAGAGTGTTGAAAAAAAACGGTATCCGGAGCAGAATACAGAAAAACTTTTACTACAAAAGTTGTAGCAAATTGTGCCCTTAACACAATGGTCTGTAACTTTTTTGCTCCCAGATGCATCAATGTGGAGAATTCTTAAAAAATGTGGAAATTACAAGAGTGTTGAAAAAAAACGGTATCCGGAGCAGAATACAGAAAAACTTTTACTACAAAAGTTGTAGCAAATTGTGCCCTTAACACAATGGTCCGTAACTTTTTTGCTCCCAGATGCATCAATGTGGAGAATTTTTGAAAAATGTGCAAATTACAAGAGTGTTGAAAAAAAACGGTATCCGGAGCAGAATACAGAAAAACTTTTACTACAAAAGTTGTAGCAAATTGTGCCCTTAACACAATGGTCCGTAACTTTTTTGCTCCCAGATGCATCAATGTGGAGAATTTTTGAAAAATGTGCAAATTACAAGAGTGCTGAAAAAAAACGGTATCCGGAGCAGAATACAGAAAAACTTTTACTACAAAAGTTGTAGCAAATTGTGCCCTTAACACAATGGTCTGTAACTTTTTTGCTCCCAGATGCATCAATGTGGAGAATTCTTAAAAAATATGGAAATTACAAGAGTGTTGAAAAAAAACGGTATCCGGAGCAGAATACAGAAAAACTTTTACTACAAAAGTTGTAGCAAATTGTGCCCTTAACACAATGGTCTGTAACTTTTTTGCTCCCAGATGCATCAATGTGGAGAATTTTTGAAAAATGTGCAAATTACAAGAGTGTTGAAAAAAAACGGTATCCGGAGCAGAATACAGAAAAACTTTTACTACAAAAGTTGTAGCAAATTGTGCCCTTAACACAATGGTCTGTAACTTTTTTGCTCCCAGATGCATCAATGTGGAGAATTCTTAAAAAATGTGGAAATTACAAGAGTGTTGAAAAAAAACGGTATCCGGAGCAGAATACAGAAAAACTTTTACTACAAAAGTTGTAGCAAATTGTGCCCTTAACACAATGGCCCGTAACTTTTTTGCTCCCAGATGCATCAATGTGGAGAATTTTTGAAAAATGTGCAAATTACAAGAGTGTTGAAAAAAAACGGTATCCGGAGCAGAATACAGAAAAACTTTTACTACAAAAGTTGTAGCAAATTTTGCCCTTAACACAATGGTCCGTAACTTTTTTGCTCCCAGATGCATCAATGTGGAGAATTTTTGAAAAATGTGCAAATTACAAGAGTGCTGAAAAAAAACGGTATCCGGAGCAGAATACAGAAAAACTTTTACTACAAAAGTTGTAGCAAATTGTGCCCTTAACACAATGGTCTGTAACTTTTTTGCTCCCAGATGCATCAATGTGGAGAATTTTTGAAAAATATGCAAATTACAAGAGTGTTGAAAAAAAACGGTATCCGGAGCAGAATACAGAAAAACTTTTACTACAAAAGTTGTAGCAAATTGTGCCCTTAACACAATGGTCTGTAACTTTTTTGCTCCCAGATGCATCAATGTGGAGAATTTTTGAAAAATGTGCAAATTACAAGAGTGTTGAAAAAAAACGGTATCCGGAGCAGAATACAGAAAAACTTTTACTACAAAAGTTGTAGCAAATTGTGCCCTTAACACAATGGTCTGTAACTTTTTTGCTCCCAGATGCATCAATGTGGAGAATTCTTAAAAAATGTGGAAATTACAAGAGTGTTGAAAAAAAACGGTATCCGGAGCAGAATACAGAAAAACTTTTACTACAAAAGTTGTAGCAAATTGTGCCCTTAACACAATGGTCCGTAACTTTTTTGCTCCCAGATGCATCAATGTGGAGAATTTTTGAAAAATGTGCAAATTACAAGAGTGTTGAAAAAAAACGGTATCCGGAGCAGAATACAGAAAAACTTTTACTACAAAAATTGTAGCAAATTGTGCCCTTAACACAATGGTCCGTAACTTTTTTGCTCCCAGATGCATCAATGTGGAGAATTTTTGAAAAATGTGCAAATTACAAGAGTGTTGAAAAAAAACGGTATCCGGAGCAGAATACAGAAAAACTTTTACTACAAAAGTTGTAGCAAATTGTGCCCTTAACACAATGGTCTGTAACTTTTTTGCTCCCAGATGCATCAATGTGGAGAATTCTTAAAAAATGTGGAAATTACAAGAGTGTTGAAAAAAAACGGTATCCGGAGCAGAATACAGAAAAACTTTTACTACAAAAGTTGTAGCAAATTGTGCCCTTAACACAATGGTCCGTAACTTTTTTGCTCCCAGATGCATCAATGTGGAGAATTTTTGAAAAATGTGCAAATTACAAGAGTGTTGAAAAAAAACGGTATCCGGAGCAGAATACAGAAAAACTTTTACTACAAAAGTTGTAGCAAATTGTGCCCTTAACACAATGGTCCGTAACTTTTTTGCTCCCAGATGCATCAATGTGGAGAATTTTTGAAAAATGTGCAAATTACAAGAGTGTTGAAAAAAAACGGTATCCGGAGCAGAATACAGAAAAACTTTTACTACAAAAGTTGTAGCAAATTGTGCCCTTAACACAATGGTCTGTAACTTTTTTGCTCCCAGATGCATCAATGTGGAGAATTCTTAAAAAATGTGGAAATTACAAGAGTGTTGAAAAAAAACGGTATCCGGAGCAGAATACAGAAAAACTTTTACTACAAAAGTTGTAGCAAATTGTGCCCTTAACACAATGGCCCCTAACTTTTTTGCTCCCAGATGCATCAATGTGGAGAATTTTTGAAAAATGTGCAAATTACAAGAGTGCTGAAAAAAAACGGTATCCGGAGCAGAATACAGAAAAACTTTTACTACAAAAGTTGTAGCAAATTGTGCCCTTAACACAATGGTCCGTAACTTTTTTGCTCCCAGATGCATCAATGTGGAGAATTTTTGAAAAATGTGCAAATTACAAGAGTGCTGAAAAAAAACGGTATCCGGAGCAGAATACAGAAAAACTTTTACTACAAAAGTTGTAGCAAATTGTGCCCTTAACACAATGGTCTGTAACTTTTTTGCTCCCAGATGCATCAATGTGGAGAATTTTTGAAAAATATGCAAATTACAAGAGTGTTGAAAAAAAACGGTATCCGGAGCAGAATACAGAAAAACTTTTACTTCAAAAGTTGTAGCAAATTGTGCCCTTAACACAATGGTCTGTAACTTTTTTGCTCCCAGATGCATCAATGTGGAGAATTTTTGAAAAATGTGCAAATTACAAGAGTGTTGAAAAAAAACGGTATCCGGAGCAGAATACAGAAAAACTTTTACTACAAAAGTTGTAGCAAATTGTGCCCTTAACACAATGGTCTGTAACTTTTTTGCTGCCAGATGCATCAATGTGGAGAATTCTTAAAAAATGTGCAAATTACAAGAGTGTTGAAAAAAAACGGTATCCGGAGCAGAATACAGAAAAACTTTTACTACAAAAGTTGTAGCAAATTGTGCCCTTAACACAATGGCCCGTAACTTTTTTGCTCCCAGATGCATCAATGTGGAGAATTTTTGAAAAATGTGCAAATTACAAGAGTGTTGAAAAAAAACGGTATCCGGAGCAGAATACAGAAAAACTTTTACTACAAAAGTTGTAGCAAATTGTGCCCTTAACACAATGGTCTGTAACTTTTTTGCTCCCAGATGCATCAATGTGGAGAATTCTTAAAAAATGTGGAAATTACAAGAGTGTTGAAAAAAAACGGTATCCGGAGCAGAATACAGAAAAACTTTTACTACAAAAGTTGTAGCAAATTGTGCCCTTAACACAATGGCCCGTAACTTTTTTGCTCCCAGATGCATCAATGTGGAGAATTTTTGAAAAATGTGCAAATTACAAGAGTGTTGAAAAAAAACGGTATCCGGAGCAGAATACAGAAAAACTTTTACTACAAAAGTTGTAGCAAATTGTGCCCTTAACACAATGGTCTGTAACTTTTTTGCTCCCAGATGCATCAATGTGGAGAATTCTTAAAAAATGTGGAAATTACAAGAGTGTTGAAAAAAAACGGTATCCGGAGCAGAATACAGAAAAACTTTTACTACAAAAGTTGTAGCAAATTGTGCCCTTAACACAATGGTCCGTAACTTTTTTGCTCCCAGATGCATCAATGTGGAGAATTTTTGAAAAATGTGCAAATTACAAGAGTGTTGAAAAAAAACGGTATCCGGAGCAGAATACAGAAAAACTTTTACTACAAAAATTGTAGCAAATTGTGCCCTTAACACAATGGTCCGTAACTTTTTTGCTCCCAGATGCATCAATGTGGAGAATTTTTGAAAAATGTGCAAATTACAAGAGTGTTGAAAAAAAACGGTATCCGGAGCAGAATACAGAAAAACTTTTACTACAAAAGTTGTAGCAAATTGTGCCCTTAACACAATGGTCTGTAACTTTTTTGCTCCCAGATGCATCAATGTGGAGAATTCTTAAAAAATGTGGAAATTACAAGAGTGTTGAAAAAAAACGGTATCCGGAGCAGAATACAGAAAAACTTTTACTACAAAAGTTGTAGCAAATTGTGCCCTTAACACAATGGTCTGTAACTTTTTTGCTCCCAGATGCATCAATGTGGAGAATTTTTGAAAAATGTGCAAATTACAAGAGTGTTGAAAAAAAACGGTATCCGGAGCAGAATACAGAAAAACTTTTACTACAAAAGTTGTAGCAAATTGTGCCCTTAACACAATGGTCCGTAACTTTTTTGCTCCCAGATGCATCAATGTGGAGAATTTTTGAAAAATGTGCAAATTACAAGAGTGTTGAAAAAAAACGGTATCCGGAGCAGAATACAGAAAAACTTTTACTACAAAAGTTGTAGCAAATTGTGCCCTTAACACAATGGTCTGTAACTTTTTTGCTCCCAGATGCATCAATGTGGAGAATTCTTAAAAAATGTGGAAATTACAAGAGTGTTGAAAAAAAACGGTATCCGGAGCAGAATACAGAAAAACTTTTACTACAAAAGTTGTAGCAAATTGTGCCCTTAACACAATGGCCCCTAACTTTTTTGCTCCCAGATGCATCAATGTGGAGAATTTTTGAAAAATGTGCAAATTACAAGAGTGCTGAAAAAAAACGGTATCCGGAGCAGAATACAGAAAAACTTTTACTACAAAAGTTGTAGCAAATTGTGCCCTTAACACAATGGTCCGTAACTTTTTTGCTCCCAGATGCATCAATGTGGAGAATTTTTGAAAAATGTGCAAATTACAAGAGTGCTGAAAAAAAACGGTATCCGGAGCAGAATACAGAAAAACTTTTACTACAAAAGTTGTAGCAAATTGTGCCCTTAACACAATGGTCTGTAACTTTTTTGCTCCCAGATGCATCAATGTGGAGAATTTTTGAAAAATATGCAAATTACAAGAGTGTTGAAAAAAAACGGTATCCGGAGCAGAATACAGAAAAACTTTTACTTCAAAAGTTGTAGCAAATTGTGCCCTTAACACAATGGTCTGTAACTTTTTTGCTCCCAGATGCATCAATGTGGAGAATTTTTGAAAAATGTGCAAATTACAAGAGTGTTGAAAAAAAACGGTATCCGGAGCAGAATACAGAAAAACTTTTACTACAAAAGTTGTAGCAAATTGTGCCCTTAACACAATGGTCTGTAACTTTTTTGCTGCCAGATGCATCAATGTGGAGAATTCTTAAAAAATGTGCAAATTACAAGAGTGTTGAAAAAAAACGGTATCCGGAGCAGAATACAGAAAAACTTTTACTACAAAAGTTGTAGCAAATTGTGCCCTTAACACAATGGCCCGTAACTTTTTTGCTCCCAGATGCATCAATGTGGAGAATTTTTGAAAAATGTGCAAATTACAAGAGTGTTGAAAAAAAACGGTATCCGGAGCAGAATACAGAAAAACTTTTACTACAAAAGTTGTAGCAAATTGTGCCCTTAACACAATGGTCTGTAACTTTTTTGCTCCCAGATGCATCAATGTGGAGAATTCTTAAAAAATGTGGAAATTACAAGAGTGTTGAAAAAAAACGGTATCCGGAGCAGAATACAGAAAAACTTTTACTACAAAAGTTGTAGCAAATTGTGCCCTTAACACAATGGCCCGTAACTTTTTTGCTCCCAGATGCATCAATGTGGAGAATTTTTGAAAAATGTGCAAATTACAAGAGTGTTGAAAAAAAACGGTATCCGGAGCAGAATACAGAAAAACTTTTACTACAAAAGTTGTAGCAAATTGTGCCCTTAACACAATGGTCTGTAACTTTTTTGCTCCCAGATGCATCAATGTGGAGAATTCTTAAAAAATGTGGAAATTACAAGAGTGTTGAAAAAAAACGGTATCCGGAGCAGAATACAGAAAAACTTTTACTACAAAAGTTGTAGCAAATTGTGCCCTTAACACAATGGTCCGTAACTTTTTTGCTCCCAGATGCATCAATGTGGAGAATTTTTGAAAAATGTGCAAATTACAAGAGTGTTGAAAAAAAACGGTATCCGGAGCAGAATACAGAAAAACTTTTACTACAAAAGTTGTAGCAAATTGTGCCCTTAACACAATGGTCCGTAACTTTTTTGCTCCCAGATGCATCAATGTGGAGAATTTTTGAAAAATGTGCAAATTACAAGAGTGCTGAAAAAAAACGGTATCCGGAGCAGAATACAGAAAAACTTTTACTACAAAAGTTGTAGCAAATTGTGCCCTTAACACAATGGTCTGTAACTTTTTTGCTCCCAGATGCATCAATGTGGAGAATTCTTAAAAAATATGGAAATTACAAGAGTGTTGAAAAAAAACGGTATCCGGAGCAGAATACAGAAAAACTTTTACTACAAAAGTTGTAGCAAATTGTGCCCTTAACACAATGGTCTGTAACTTTTTTGCTCCCAGATGCATCAATGTGGAGAATTTTTGAAAAATGTGCAAATTACAAGAGTGTTGAAAAAAAACGGTATCCGGAGCAGAATACAGAAAAACTTTTACTACAAAAGTTGTAGCAAATTGTGCCCTTAACACAATGGCCCGTAACTTTTTTGCTCCCAGATGCATCAATGTGGAGAATTTTTGAAAAATGTGCAAATTACAAGAGTGTTGAAAAAAAACGGTATCCGGAGCAGAATACAGAAAAACTTTTACTACAAAAGTTGTAGCAAATTGTGCCCTTAACACAATGGTCTGTAACTTTTTTGCTCCCAGATGCATCAATGTGGAGAATTCTTAAAAAATGTGGAAATTACAAGAGTGTTGAAAAAAAACGGTATCCGGAGCAGAATACAGAAAAACTTTTACTACAAAAGTTGTAGCAAATTGTGCCCTTAACACAATGGCCCGTAACTTTTTTGCTCCCAGATGCATCAATGTGGAGAATTTTTGAAAAATGTGCAAATTACAAGAGTGTTGAAAAAAAACGGTATCCGGAGCAGAATACAGAAAAACTTTTACTACAAAAGTTGTAGCAAATTGTGCCCTTAACACAATGGTCTGTAACTTTTTTGCTCCCAGATGCATCAATGTGGAGAATTCTTAAAAAATGTGGAAATTACAAGAGTGTTGAAAAAAAAACGGTATCCGGAGCAGAATACAGAAAAACTTTTACTACAAAAGTTGTAGCAAATTGTGCCCTTAACACAATGGTCCGTAACTTTTTTGCTCCCAGATGCATCAATGTGGAGAATTTTTGAAAAATGTGCAAATTACAAGAGTGTTGAAAAAAAACGGTATCCGGAGCAGAATACAGAAAAACTTTTACTACAAAAGTTGTAGCAAATTGTGCCCTTAACACAATGGTCCGTAACTTTTTTGCTCCCAGATGCATCAATGTGGAGAATTTTTGAAAAATGTGCAAATTACAAGAGTGCTGAAAAAAAACGGTATCCGGAGCAGAATACAGAAAAACTTTTACTACAAAAGTTGTAGCAAATTGTGCCCTTAACACAATGGTCTGTAACTTTTTTGCTCCCAGATGCATCAATGTGGAGAATTCTTAAAAAATATGGAAATTACAAGAGTGTTGAAAAAAAACGGTATCCGGAGCAGAATACAGAAAAACTTTTACTACAAAAGTTGTAGCAAATTGTGCCCTTAACACAATGGTCTGTAACTTTTTTGCTCCCAGATGCATCAATGTGGAGAATTTTTGAAAAATGTGCAAATTACAAGAGTGTTGAAAAAAAACGGTATCCGGAGCAGAATACAGAAAAACTTTTACTACAAAAGTTGTAGCAAATTGTGCCCTTAACACAATGGTCTGTAACTTTTTTGCTCCCAGATGCATCAATGTGGAGAATTCTTAAAAAATGTGGAAATTACAAGAGTGTTGAAAAAAAACGGTATCCGGAGCAGAATACAGAAAAACTTTTACTACAAAAGTTGTAGCAAATTGTGCCCTTAACACAATGGCCCGTAACTTTTTTGCTCCCAGATGCATCAATGTGGAGAATTTTTGAAAAATGTGCAAATTACAAGAGTGTTGAAAAAAAACGGTATCCGGAGCAGAATACAGAAAAACTTTTACTACAAAAGTTGTAGCAAATTTTGCCCTTAACACAATGGTCCGTAACTTTTTTGCTCCCAGATGCATCAATGTGGAGAATTTTTGAAAAATGTGCAAATTACAAGAGTGCTGAAAAAAAACGGTATCCGGAGCAGAATACAGAAAAACTTTTACTACAAAAGTTGTAGCAAATTGTGCCCTTAACACAATGGTCTGTAACTTTTTTGCTCCCAGATGCATCAATGTGGAGAATTTTTGAAAAATATGCAAATTACAAGAGTGTTGAAAAAAAACGGTATCCGGAGCAGAATACAGAAAAACTTTTACTACAAAAGTTGTAGCAAATTGTGCCCTTAACACAATGGTCTGTAACTTTTTTGCTCCCAGATGCATCAATGTGGAGAATTTTTGAAAAATGTGCAAATTACAAGAGTGTTGAAAAAAAACGGTATCCGGAGCAGAATACAGAAAAACTTTTACTACAAAAGTTGTAGCAAATTGTGCCCTTAACACAATGGTCTGTAACTTTTTTGCTCCCAGATGCATCAATGTGGAGAATTCTTAAAAAATGTGGAAATTACAAGAGTGTTGAAAAAAAACGGTATCCGGAGCAGAATACAGAAAAACTTTTACTACAAAAGTTGTAGCAAATTGTGCCCTTAACACAATGGTCCGTAACTTTTTTGCTCCCAGATGCATCAATGTGGAGAATTTTTGAAAAATGTGCAAATTACAAGAGTGTTGAAAAAAAACGGTATCCGGAGCAGAATACAGAAAAACTTTTACTACAAAAATTGTAGCAAATTGTGCCCTTAACACAATGGTCCGTAACTTTTTTGCTCCCAGATGCATCAATGTGGAGAATTTTTGAAAAATGTGCAAATTACAAGAGTGTTGAAAAAAAACGGTATCCGGAGCAGAATACAGAAAAACTTTTACTACAAAAGTTGTAGCAAATTGTGCCCTTAACACAATGGTCTGTAACTTTTTTGCTCCCAGATGCATCAATGTGGAGAATTCTTAAAAAATGTGGAAATTACAAGAGTGTTGAAAAAAAACGGTATCCGGAGCAGAATACAGAAAAACTTTTACTACAAAAGTTGTAGCAAATTGTGCCCTTAACACAATGGTCCGTAACTTTTTTGCTCCCAGATGCATCAATGTGGAGAATTTTTGAAAAATGTGCAAATTACAAGAGTGTTGAAAAAAAACGGTATCCGGAGCAGAATACAGAAAAACTTTTACTACAAAAGTTGTAGCAAATTGTGCCCTTAACACAATGGTCCGTAACTTTTTTGCTCCCAGATGCATCAATGTGGAGAATTTTTGAAAAATGTGCAAATTACAAGAGTGTTGAAAAAAAACGGTATCCGGAGCAGAATACAGAAAAACTTTTACTACAAAAGTTGTAGCAAATTGTGCCCTTAACACAATGGTCTGTAACTTTTTTGCTCCCAGATGCATCAATGTGGAGAATTCTTAAAAAATGTGGAAATTACAAGAGTGTTGAAAAAAAACGGTATCCGGAGCAGAATACAGAAAAACTTTTACTACAAAAGTTGTAGCAAATTGTGCCCTTAACACAATGGCCCCTAACTTTTTTGCTCCCAGATGCATCAATGTGGAGAATTTTTGAAAAATGTGCAAATTACAAGAGTGCTGAAAAAAAACGGTATCCGGAGCAGAATACAGAAAAACTTTTACTACAAAAGTTGTAGCAAATTGTGCCCTTAACACAATGGTCCGTAACTTTTTTGCTCCCAGATGCATCAATGTGGAGAATTTTTGAAAAATGTGCAAATTACAAGAGTGCTGAAAAAAAACGGTATCCGGAGCAGAATACAGAAAAACTTTTACTACAAAAGTTGTAGCAAATTGTGCCCTTAACACAATGGTCTGTAACTTTTTTGCTCCCAGATGCATCAATGTGGAGAATTTTTGAAAAATATGCAAATTACAAGAGTGTTGAAAAAAAACGGTATCCGGAGCAGAATACAGAAAAACTTTTACTTCAAAAGTTGTAGCAAATTGTGCCCTTAACACAATGGTCTGTAACTTTTTTGCTCCCAGATGCATCAATGTGGAGAATTTTTGAAAAATGTGCAAATTACAAGAGTGTTGAAAAAAAACGGTATCCGGAGCAGAATACAGAAAAACTTTTACTACAAAAGTTGTAGCAAATTGTGCCCTTAACACAATGGTCTGTAACTTTTTTGCTGCCAGATGCATCAATGTGGAGAATTCTTAAAAAATGTGCAAATTACAAGAGTGTTGAAAAAAAACGGTATCCGGAGCAGAATACAGAAAAACTTTTACTACAAAAGTTGTAGCAAATTGTGCCCTTAACACAATGGTCTGTAACTTTTTTGCTCCCAGATGCATCAATGTGGAGAATTTTTGAAAAATGAGCAAATTACAAGAGTGTTGAAAAAAAACGGTATCCGGAGCAGAATACAGAAAAACTTTTACTTCAAAAGTTGTAGCAAATTGTGCCCTTAACACAATGGTCTGTAACTTTTTTGCTCCCAGATGCATCAATGTGGAGAATTTTTGAAAAATGTGCAAATTACAAGAGTGTTGAAAAAAAACGGTATCCGGAGCAGAATACAGAAAAACTTTTACTACAAAAGTTGTAGCAAATTGTGCCCTTAACACAATGGTCTGTAACTTTTTTGCTCCCAGATGCATCAATGTGGAGAATTCTTAAAAAATGTGGAAATTACAAGAGTGTTGAAAAAAAACGGTATCCGGAGCAGAATACAGAAAAACTTTTACTTCAAAAGTTGTAGCAAATTGTGCCCTTAACACAATGGTCTGTAACTTTTTTGCTCCCAGATGCATCAATGTGGAGAATTTTTGAAAAATGTGTAAATTACAAGAGTGTTGAAAAAAAACGGTATCCGGAGCAGAATACAGAAAAACTTTTACTACAAAAGTTGTAGCAAATTGTGCCCTTAACACAATGGTCCGTAACTTTTTTGCTCCCAGATGCATCAATGTGGAGAATTTTTGAAAAATGTGCAAATTACAAGAGTGTTGAAAAAAAACGGTATCCGGAGCAGAATACAGAAAAACTTTTACTACAAAAGTTGTAGCAAATTGTGCCCTTAACACAATGGTCCGTAACTTTTTTGCTCCCAGATGCATCAATGTGGAGAATTTTTGAAAAATGTGCAAATTACAAGAGTGTTGAAAAAAAACGGTATCCGGAGCAGAATACAGAAAAACTTTTACTACAAAAGTTGTAGCAAATTGTGCCCTTAACACAATGGTCCGTAACTTTTTTGCTCCCAGATGCATCAATGTGGAGAATTTTTGAAAAATGTGCAAATTACAAGAGTGTTGAAAAAAAACGGTATCCGGAGCAGAATACAGAAAAACTTTTACTACAAAAGTTGTAGCAAATTGTGCCCTTAACACAATGGTCTGTAACTTTTTTGCTCCCAGATGCATCAATGTGGAGAATTCTTAAAAAATGTGGAAATTACAAGAGTGTTGAAAAAAAACGGTATCCGGAGCAGAATACAGAAAAACTTTTACTACAAAAGTTGTAGCAAATTGTGCCCTTAACACAATGGTCCGTAACTTTTTTGCTCCCAGATGCATCAATGTGGAGAATTTTTGAAAAATGTGCAAATTACAAGAGTGTTGAAAAAAAACGGTATTCGGAGCAGAATACAGAAAAACTTTTACTACAAAAGTTGTAGCAAATTGTGCCCTTAACACAATGGTCTGTAACTTTTTTGCTCCCAGATGCATCAATGTGGAGAATTTTTGAAAAATGTGCAAATTACAAGAGTGTTGAAAAAAAACGGTATCCGGAGCAGAATACAGAAAAACTTTTACTTCAAAAGTTGTAGCAAATTGTGCCCTTAACACAATGGTCTGTAACTTTTTTGCTCCCAGATGCATCAATGTGGAGAATTTTTGAAAAATGTGCAAATTACAAGAGTGTTGAAAAAAAACGGTATCCGGAGCAGAATACAGAAAAACTTTTACTACAAAAGTTGTAGCAAATTGTGCCCTTAACACAATGGTCTGTAACTTTTTTGCTCCCAGATGCATCAATGTGGAGAATTCTTAAAAAATGTGGAAATTACAAGAGTGTTGAAAAAAAACGGTATCCGGAGCAGAATACAGAAAAACTTTTACTACAAAAGTTGTAGCAAATTGTGCCCTTAACACAATGGTCCGTAACTTTTTTGCTCCCAGATGCATCAATGTGGAGAATTTTTGAAAAATGTGCAAATTACAAGAGTGTTGAAAAAAAACGGTATCCGGAGCAGAATACAGAAAAACTTTTACTACAAAAGTTGTAGCAAATTGTGCCCTTAACACAATGGTCCGTAACTTTTTTGCTCCCAGATGCATCAATGTGGAGAATTTTTGAAAAATGTGCAAATTACAAGAGTGTTGAAAAAAAACGGTATCCGGAGCAGAATACAGAAAAACTTTTACTACAAAAGTTGTAGCAAATTGTGCCCTTAACACAATGGTCTGTAACTTTTTTGCTCCCAGATGCATCAATGTGGAGAATTCTTAAAAAATGTGGAAATTACAAGAGTGTTGAAAAAAAACGGTATCCGGAGCAGAATACAGAAAAACTTTTACTACAAAAGTTGTAGCAAATTGTGCCCTTAACACAATGGCCCGTAACTTTTTTGCTCCCAGATGCATCAATGTGGAGAATTTTTGAAAAATGTGCAAATTACAAGAGTGTTGAAAAAAAACGGTATCCGGAGCAGAATACAGAAAAACTTTTACTACAAAAGTTGTAGCAAATTGTGCCCTTAACACAATGGTCCGTAACTTTTTTGCTCCCAGATGCATCAATGTGGAGAATTTTTGAAAAATGTGCAAATTACAAGAGTGCTGAAAAAAAACGGTATCCGGAGCAGAATACAGAAAAACTTTTACTACAAAAGTTGTAGCAAATTGTGCCCTTAACACAATGGTCTGTAACTTTTTTGCTCCCAGATGCATCAATGTGGAGAATTTTTGAAAAATGTGCAAATTACAAGAGTGTTGAAAAAAAACGGTATCCGGAGCAGAATACAGAAAAACTTTTACTACAAAAGTTGTAGCAAATTGTGCCCTTAACACTATGGTCTGTAACTTTTTTGCTGCCAGATGCATCAATGTGGAGAATTCTTAAAAAATGTGCAAATTACAAGAGTGTTGAAAAAAAACGGTATCCGGAGCAGAATACAGAAAAACTTTTACTACAAAAGTTGTAGCAAATTGTGCCCTTAACACAATGGTCTGTAACTTTTTTGCTCCCAGATGCATCAATGTGGAGAATTTTTGAAAAATGTGCAAATTACAAGAGTGTTGAAAAAAAACGGTATCCGGAGCAGAATACAGAAAAACTTTTACTACAAAAGATGTAGCAAATTGTGCCCTTAACACAATGGTCTGTAACTTTTTTGCTGCCAGATGCATCAATGTGGAGAATTCTTAAAAAATGTGCAAATTACAAGAGTGTTGAAAAAAAACGGTATCCGGAGCAGAATACAGAAAAACTTTTACTACAAAAGTTGTAGCAAATTGTGCCCTTAACACAATGGTCTGTAACTTTTTTGCTCCCAGATGCATCAATGTGGAGAATTTTTGAAAAATGAGCAAATTACAAGAGTGTTGAAAAAAAACGGTATCCGGAGCAGAATACAGAAAAACTTTTACTTCAAAAGTTGTAGCAAATTGTGCCCTTAACACAATGGTCTGTAACTTTTTTGCTCCCAGATGCATCAATGTGGAGAATTTTTGAAAAATGTGCAAATTACAAGAGTGTTGAAAAAAAACGGTATCCGGAGCAGAATACAGAAAAACTTTTACTACAAAAGTTGTAGCAAATTGTGCCCTTAACACAATGGTCTGTAACTTTTTTGCTCCCAGATGCATCAATGTGGAGAATTCTTAAAAAATGTGGAAATTACAAGAGTGTTGAAAAAAAACGGTATCCGGAGCAGAATACAGAAAAACTTTTACTACAAAAGTTGTAGCAAATTGTGCCCTTAACACAATGGTCCGTAACTTTTTTGCTCCCAGATGCATCAATGTGGAGAATTTTTGAAAAATGTGCAAATTACAAGAGTGTTGAAAAAAAACGGTATCCGGAGCAGAATACAGAAAAACTTTTACTACAAAAGTTGTAGCAAATTGTGCCCTTAACACAATGGTCCGTAACTTTTTTGCTCCCAGATGCATCAATGTGGAGAATTTTTGAAAAATGTGCAAATTACAAGAGTGTTGAAAAAAAACGGTATCCGGAGCAGAATACAGAAAAACTTTTACTACAAAAGTTGTAGCAAATTGTGCCCTTAACACAATGGTCCGTAACTTTTTTGCTCCCAGATGCATCAATGTGGAGAATTTTTGAAAAATGTACAAATTACAAGAGTGTTGAAAAAAAAACGGTATCCGGAGCAGAATACAGAAAAACTTTTACTACAAAAGTTGTAGCAAATTGTGCCCTTAACACAATGGTCTCTAACTTTTTTGCTCCCAGATGCATCAATGTGGAGAATTCTTAAAAAATGTGGAAATTACAAGAGTGTTGAAAAAAAACGGTATCCGGAGCAGAATACAGAAAAACTTTTACTACAAAAGTTGTAGCAAATTGTGCCCTTAACACAATGGCCCGTAACTTTTTTGCTCCCAGATGCATCAATGTGGAGAATTTTTGAAAAATGTGCAAATTACAAGAGTGTTGAAAAAAAACGGTATCCGGAGCAGAATACAGAAAAACTTTTACTACAAAAGTTGTAGCAAATTGTGCCCTTAACACAATGGTCCGTAACTTTTTTGCTCCCAGATGCATCAATGTGGAGAATTCTTAAAAAATGTGGAAATTACAAGAGTGTTGAAAAAAAACGGTATCCGGAGCAGAATACAGAAAAACTTTTACTACAAAAGTTGTAGCAAATTGTGCCCTTAACACAATGGTCCGTAACTTTTTTGCTCCCAGATGCATCAATGTGGAGAATTTTTGAAAAATGTGCAAATTACAAGAGTGTTGAAAAAAAACGGTATCCGGAGCAGAATACAGAAAAACTTTTACTACAAAAGTTGTAGCAAATTGTGCCCTTAACACAATGGTCCGTAACTTTTTTGCTCCCAGATGCATCAATGTGGAGAATTTTTGAAAAATGTGCAAATTACAAGAGTGTTGAAAAAAAACGGTATCCGGAGCAGAATACAGAAAAACTTTTACTACAAAAGTTGTAGCAAATTGTGCCCTTAACACAATGGTCCGTAACTTTTTTGCTCCCAGATGCATCAATGTGGAGAATTTTTGAAAAATGTGCAAATTACAAGAGTGTTGAAAAAAAAACGGTATCCGGAGCAGAATACAGAAAAACTTTTACTACAAAAGTTGTAGCAAATTGTGCCCTTAACACAATGGTCTCTAACTTTTTTGCTCCCAGATGCATCAATGTGGAGAATTCTTAAAAAATGTGGAAATTACAAGAGTGTTGAAAAAAAACGGTATCCGGAGCAGAATACAGAAAAACTTTTACTACAAAAGTTGTAGCAAATTGTGCCCTTAACACAATGGCCCGTAACTTTTTTGCTCCCAGATGCATCAATGTGGAGAATTTTTGAAAAATGTGCAAATTACAAGAGTGTTGAAAAAAAACGGTATCCGGAGCAGAATACAGAAAAACTTTTACTACAAAAGTTGTAGCAAATTGTGCCCTTAACACAATGGTCCGTAACTTTTTTGCTCCCAGATGCATCAATGTGGAGAATTTTTGAAAAATGTGCAAATTACAAGAGTGCTGAAAAAAAACGGTATCCGGAGCAGAATACAGAAAAACTTTTACTACAAAAGTTGTAGCAAATTGTGCCCTTAACACAATGGTCTGTAACTTTTTTGCTCCCAGATGCATCAATGTGGAGAATTTTTGAAAAATGAGCAAATTACAAGAGTGTTGAAAAAAAACGGTATCCGGAGCAGAATACAGAAAAACTTTTACTTCAAAAGTTGTAGCAAATTGTGCCCTTAACACAATGGTCTGTAACTTTTTTGCTCCCAGATGCATCAATGTGGAGAATTTTTGAAAAATGTGCAAATTACAAGAGTGTTGAAAAAAAACGGTATCCGGAGCAGAATACAGAAAAACTTTTACTACAAAAGTTGTAGCAAATTGTGCCCTTAACACAATGGTCTGTAACTTTTTTGCTCCCAGATGCATCAATGTGGAGAATTCTTAAAAAATGTGGAAATTACAAGAGTGTTGAAAAAAAACGGTATCCGGAGCAGAATACAGAAAAACTTTTACTACAAAAGTTGTAGCAAATTGTGCCCTTAACACAATGGTCCGTAACTTTTTTGCTCCCAGATGCATCAATGTGGAGAATTTTTGAAAAATGTGCAAATTACAAGAGTGTTGAAAAAAAACGGTATCCGGAGCAGAATACAGAAAAACTTTTACTACAAAAGTTGTAGCAAATTGTGCCCTTAACACAATGGTCCGTAACTTTTTTGCTCCCAGATGCATCAATGTGGAGAATTTTTGAAAAATGTGCAAATTACAAGAGTGTTGAAAAAAAACGGTATCCGGAGCAGAATACAGAAAAACTTTTACTACAAAAGTTGTAGCAAATTGTGCCCTTAACACAATGGTCCGTAACTTTTTTGCTCCCAGATGCATCAATGTGGAGAATTTTTGAAAAATGTGCAAATTACAAGAGTGTTGAAAAAAAACGGTATCCGGAGCAGAATACAGAAAAACTTTTACTACAAAAGTTGTAGCAAATTGTGCCCTTAACACAATGGTCTCTAACTTTTTTGCTCCCAGATGATCAATGTGGAGAATTCTTAAAAAATGTGGAAATTACAAGAGTGTTGAAAAAAAACGGTATCCGGAGCAGAATACAGAAAAACTTTTACTACAAAAGTTGTAGCAAATTGTGCCCTTAACACAATGGTCCGTAACTTTTTTGCTCCCAGATGCATCAATGTGGAGAATTTTTGAAAAATGTGCAAATTACAAGAGTGTTGAAAAAAAACGGTATCCGGAGCAGAATACAGAAAAACTTTTACTACAAAAGTTGTAGCAAATTGTGCCCTTAACACAATGGTCCGTAACTTTTTTGCTCCCAGATGCATCAATGTGGAGAATTTTTGAAAAATGTGCAAATTACAAGAGTGTTGAAAAAAAACGGTATCCGGAGCAGAATACAGAAAAACTTTTACTACAAAAGTTGTAGCAAATTGTGCCCTTAACACAATGGTCCGTAACTTTTTTGCTCCCAGATGCATCAATGTGGAGAATTCTTAAAAAATGTGGAAATTACAAGAGTGTTGAAAAAAAACGGTATCCGGAGCAGAATACAGAAAAACTTTTACTACAAAAGTTGTAGCAAATTGTGCTCTTAACACAATGGTCCGTAACTTTTTTGCTCCCTGATGCATCAATGTGGAGAATTTTTGAAAAATGTGCAAATTACAAGAGTGTTGAAAAAAGACGGTATCCGGAGCAGAATACAGAAAAACTTTTACTTCAAAAGTTGTAGCAAATTGTGCCCTTAACACAATGGTCTGTAACTTTTTTGCTCCCAGATGCATCAATGTGGAGAATTTTTGAAAAATGTGCAAATTACAAGAGTGTTGAAAAAAAACGGTATCCGGAGCAGAATACAGAAAAACTTTTACTACAAAAGTTGTAGCAAATTGTGCCCTTAACACAATGGTCTGTAACTTTTTTGCTCCCAGATGCATCAATGTGGAGAATTTTTGAAAAATGTGCAAATTACAAGAGTGTTGAAAAAAAACGGTATCCGGAGCAGAATACAGAAAAACTTTTACTTCAAAAGTTGTAGCAAATTGTGCCCTTAACACAATGGTCTGTAACTTTTTTGCTCCCAGATGCATCAATGTGGAGAATTTTTGAAAAATGAGCAAATTACAAGAGTGTTGAAAAAAAACGGTATCCGGAGCAGAATACAGAAAAACTTTTACTTCAAAAGTTGTAGCAAATTGTGCCCTTAACACAATGGTCTGTAACTTTTTTGCTCCCAGATGCATCAATGTGGAGAATTTTTGAAAAATGTGCAAATTACAAGAGTGTTGAAAAAAAACGGTATCCGGAGCAGAATACAGAAAAACTTTTACTACAAAAGTTGTAGCAAATTGTGCCCTTAACACAATGGTCTGTAACTTTTTTGCTCCCAGATGCATCAATGTGGAGAATTCTTAAAAAATGTGGAAATTACAAGAGTGTTGAAAAAAAAACGGTATCCGGAGCAGAATACAGAAAAACTTTTACTACAAAAGTTGTAGCAAATTGTGCCCTTAACACAATGGTCCGTAACTTTTTTGCTCCCAGATGCATCAATGTGGAGAATTTTTGAAAAATGTGCAAATTACAAGAGTGTTGAAAAAAAACGGTATCCGGAGCAGAATACAGAAAAACTTTTACTTCAAAAGTTGTAGCAAATTGTGCCCTTAACACAATGGTCTGTAACTTTTTTGCTCCCAGATGCATCAATGTGGAGAATTTTTGAAAAATGTGCAAATTACAAGAGTGTTGAAAAAAAACGGTATCCGGAGCAGAATACAGAAAAACTTTTACTACAAAAGTTGTAGCAAATTGTGCCCTTAACACAATGGTCTGTAACTTTTTTGCTCCCAGATGCATCAATGTGGAGAATTTTTGAAAAATGTGCAAATTACAAGAGTGTTGAAAAAAAACGGTATCCGGAGCAGAATACAGAAAAACTTTTACTTCAAAAGTTGTAGCAAATTGTGCCCTTAACACAATGGTCTGTAACTTTTTTGCTCCCAGATGCATCAATGTGGAGAATTTTTGAAAAATGTGCAAATTACAAGAGTGTTGAAAAAAAACGGTATCCGGAGCAGAATACAGAAAAACTTTTACTACAAAAGTTGTAGCAAATTGTGCCCTTAACACAATGGTCGGTAACTTTTTTGCTCCCAGATGCATCAATGTGGAGAATTTTTGAAAAATGTGCAAATTACAAGAGTGTTGAAAAAAAACGGTATCCGGAGCAGAATACAGAAAAACTTTTACTACAAAAGTTGTAGCAAATTGTGCCCTTAACACAATGGTCCGTAACTTTTTTGCTCCCAGATGCATCAATGTGGAGAATTCTTAAAAAATGTGGAAATTACAAGAGTGTTGAAAAAAAACGTTATCCGGAGCAGAATACAGAAAAACTTTTACTACAAAAGTTGTAGCAAATTGTGCTCTTAACACAATGGTCCGTAACTTTTTTGCTCCCAGATGCATCAATGTGGAGAATTTTTGAAAAATGTGCAAATTACAAGAGTGTTGAAAAAAAACGGTATCCGGAGCAGAATACAGAAAAACTTTTACTACAAAAGTTGTAGCAAATTGTGCCCTTAACACAATGGTCCGTAACTTTTTTGCTCCCAGATGCATCAATGTGGAGAATTCTTAAAAAATGTGGAAATTACAAGAGTGTTGAAAAAAAACGGTATCCGGAGCAGAATACAGAAAAACTTTTACTACAAAAGTTGTAGCAAATTGTGCCCTTAACACAATGGTCCGTAACTTTTTTGCTCCCAGATGAATCAATGTGGAGAATTTTTGAAAAATGTGCAAATTACAAGAGTGTTGAAAAAAAACGGTATCCGGAGCAGAATACAGAAAAACTTTTACTACAAAAGTTGTAGCAAATTGTGCCCTTAACACAATGGTCTGTAACTTTTTTGCTCCCAGATGCATCAATGTGGAGAATTTTTGAAAAATGTGCAAATTACAAGAGTGTTGAAAAAAAACGGTATCCGGAGCAGAATACAGAAAAACTTTTACTACAAAAGTTGTAGCAAATTGTGCCCTTAACACAATGGTCGGTAACTTTTTTGCTCCCAGATGCATCAATGTGGAGAATTCTTAAAAAATGAGCAAATTACAAGAGTGTTGAAAAAAAACGGTATCCGGAGCAGAATACAGAAAAACTTTTACTACAAAAGTTGTAGCAAATTGTGCCCTTAACACAATGGTCTGTAACTTTTTTGCTCCCAGATGCATCAATGTGGAGAATTTTTGAAAAATGTGCAAATTACAAGAGTGTTGAAAAAAAACGGTATCCGGAGCAGAATACAGAAAAACTTTTACTACAAAAGTTGTAGCAAATTGTGCCCTTAACACAATGGTCTGTAACTTTTTTGCTCCCAGATGCATCAATGTGGAGAATTCTTAAAAAATGAGCAAATTACAAGAGTGTTGAAAAAAAACGGTATCCGGAGCAGAATACAGAAAAACTTTTACTTCAAAAGTTGTAGCAAATTGTGCCCTTAACACAATGGTCTGTAACTTTTTTGCTCCCAGATGCATCAATGTGGAGAATTTTTGAAAAATGTGCAAATTACAAGAGTGTTGAAAAAAAACGGTATCCGGAGCAGAATACAGAAAAACTTTTACTACAAAAGTTGTAGCAAATTGTGCCCTTAACACAATGGTCCGTAACTTTTTTGCTCCCAGATGCATCAATGTGGAGAATTCTTAAAAAATGTGGAAATTACAAGAGTGTTGAAAAAAAACGTTATCCGGAGCAGAATACAGAAAAACTTTTACTACAAAAGTTGTAGCAAATTGTGCTCTTAACACAATGGTCCGTAACTTTTTTGCTCCCAGATGCATCAATGTGGAGAATTTTTGAAAAATGTGCAAATTACAAGAGTGTTGAAAAAAAACGGTATCCGGAGCAGAATACAGAAAAACTTTTACTACAAAAGTTGTAGCAAATTGTGCCCTTAACACAATGGTCCGTAACTTTTTTGCTCCCAGATGCATCAATGTGGAGAATTCTTAAAAAATGTGGAAATTACAAGAGTGTTGAAAAAAAACGGTATCCGGAGCAGAATACAGAAAAACTTTTACTACAAAAGTTGTAGCAAATTGTGCCCTTAACACAATGGTCCGTAACTTTTTTGCTCCCAGATGAATCAATGTGGAGAATTTTTGAAAAATGTGCAAATTACAAGAGTGTTGAAAAAAAACGGTATCCGGAGCAGAATACAGAAAAACTTTTACTACAAAAGTTGTAGCAAATTGTGCCCTTAACACAATGGTCTGTAACTTTTTTGCTCCCAGATGCATCAATGTGGAGAATTTTTGAAAAATGTGCAAATTACAAGAGTGTTGAAAAAAAACGGTATCCGGAGCAGAATACAGAAAAACTTTTACTACAAAAGTTGTAGCAAATTGTGCCCTTAACACAATGGTCTGTAACTTTTTTGCTCCCAGATGCATCAATGTGGAGAATTCTTAAAAAATGAGCAAATTACAAGAGTGTTGAAAAAAAACGGTATCCGGAGCAGAATACAGAAAAACTTTTACTACAAAAGTTGTAGCAAATTGTGCCCTTAACACAATGGTCTGTAACTTTTTTGCTCCCAGATGCATCAATGTGGAGAATTTTTGAAAAATGTGCAAATTACAAGAGTGTTGAAAAAAAACGGTATCCGGAGCAGAATACAGAAAAACTTTTACTACAAAAGTTGTAGCAAATTGTGCCCTTAACACAATGGTCTGTAACTTTTTTGCTCCCAGATGCATCAATGTGGAGAATTCTTAAAAAATGAGCAAATTACAAGAGTGTTGAAAAAAAACGGTATCCGGAGCAGAATACAGAAAAACTTTTACTTCAAAAGTTGTAGCAAATTGTGCCCTTAACACAATGGTCTGTAACTTTTTTGCTCCCAGATGCATCAATGTGGAGAATTTTTGAAAAATGTGCAAATTACAATAGTGTTGAAAAAAAACGGTATCCGGAGCAGAATACAGAAAAACTTTTACTTCAAAAGTTGTAGCAAATTGTGCCCTTAACACAATGGTCTGTAACTTTTTTGCTCCCAGATGCATCAATGTGGAGAATTTTTGAAAAATGTGCAAATTACAAGAGTGTTGAAAAAAAACGGTATCCGGAGCAGAATACAGAAAAACTTTTACTACAAAAGTTGTAGCAAATTGTGCCCTTAACACAATGGTCTGTAACTTTTTTGCTCCCAGATGCATCAATGTGGAGAATTCTTAAAAAATGTGGAAATTACAAGAGTGTTGAAAAAAAACGGTATCCGGAGCAGAATACAGAAAAACTTTTACTACAAAAGTTGTAGCAAATTGTGCCCTTAACACAATGGTCTGTAACTTTTTTGCTCCCAGATGCATCAATGTGGAGAATTCTTAAAAAATGTGGAAATTACAAGAGTGTTGAAAAAAAACGGTATCCGGAGCAGAATACAGAAAAACTTTTACTACAAAAGTTGTAGCAAATTGTGCCCTTAACACAATGGTCTGTAACTTTTTTGCTCCCAGATGCATCAATGTGGAGAATTTTTGAAAAATGTGCAAATTACAAGAGTGTTGAAAAAAAACGGTATCCGGAGCAGAATACAGAAAAACTTTTATCACAAAAGTTGTAGCAAATTGTGCCCTTAACACAATGGTGTCCAACATTTTTGCTCCCAGATGCATCAATGTGGAGAATTTTTGAAAAATGTGCAAATTACAAGAGTGTTGAAAAAAAACGGTATCCGGAGCAGAATACAGAAAAACTTTTACCACAAAAGTTGTAGCAAATTGTGCCCTTAACACAATGGTCTGTAACTTTTTTGCTCCCAGATGCATCAATGTGGAGAATTCTTAAAAAATGTGGAAATTACAAGAGTGTTGAAAAAAAACGGTATCCGGAGCAGAATACAGAAAAACTTTTACTACAAAAGTTGTAGCAAATTGTGCCCTTAACACAATGGTCTGTAACTTTTTTGCTCCCAGATGCATCAATGTGGAGAATTTTTGAAAAATGTGCAAATTACAAGAGTGTTGAAAAAAAACGGTATCCGGAGCAGAATACAGAAAAACTTTTACTACAAAAGTTGTAGCAAATTGTGCCCTTAACACAATGGTCTGTAACTTTTTTGCTCCCAGATGCATCAATGTGGAGAATTTTTGAAAAATGTGCAAATTACAAGAGTGTTGAAAAAAAACGGTATCCGGAGCAGAATACAGAAAAACTTTTACTTCAAAAGTTGTAGCAAATTGTGCCCTTAACACAATGGTCTGTAACTTTTTTGCTCCCAGATGCATCAATGTGGAGAATTTTTGAAAAATGTGCAAATTACAAGAGTGTTGAAAAAAAACGGTATCCGGAGCAGAATACAGAAAAACTTTTACTACAAAAGTTGTAGCAAATTGTGCCCTTAACACAATGGTCTGTAACTTTTTTGCTCCCAGATGCATCAATGTGGAGAATTCTTAAAAAATGTGGAAATTACAAGAGTGTTGAAAAAAAACGGTATCCGGAGCAGAATACAGAAAAACTTTTACTACAAAAGTTGTAGCAAATTGTGCCCTTAACACAATGGTCTGTAACTTTTTTGCTCCCAGATGCATCAATGTGGAGAATTTTTGAAAAATGTGCAAATTACAAGAGTGTTGAAAAAAAACGGTATCCGGAGCAGAATACAGAAAAACTTTTACTTCAAAAGTTGTAGCAAATTGTGCCCTTAACACAATGGTCTGTAGCTTTTTTGCTCCCAGATGCATCAATGTGGAGAATTTTTGAAAAATGTGCAAATTACAAGAGTGTTGAAAAAAAACGGTATCCGGAGCAGAATACAGAAAAACTTTTACTACAAAAGTTGTAGCAAATTGTGCCCTTAACACAATGGTCTGTAACTTTTTTGCTCCCAGATGCATCAATGTGGAGAATTTTTGAAAAATGTGCAAATTACAAGAGTGTTGAAAAAAAACGGTATCCGGAGCAGAATACAGAAAAACTTTTACTACAAAAGTTGTAGCAAATTGTGCCCTTAACACAATGGTCTGTAACTTTTTTGCTCCCAGATGCATCAATGTGGAGAATTCTTAAAAAATGAGCAAATTACAAGAGTGTTGAAAAAAAACGGTATCCGGAGCAGAATACAGAAAAACTTTTACTACAAAAGTTGTAGCAAATTGTGCCCTTAACACAATGGTCTGTAACTTTTTTGCTCCCAGATGCATCAATGTGGAGAATTTTTGAAAAATGTGCAAATTACAAGAGTGTTGAAAAAAAACGGTATCCGGAGCAGAATACAGAAAAACTTTTACTACAAAAGTTGTAGCAAATTGTGCCCTTAACACAATGGTCTGTAACTTTTTTGCTCCCAGATGCATCAATGTGGAGAATTCTTAAAAAATGAGCAAATTACAAGAGTGTTGAAAAAAAACGGTATCCGGAGCAGAATACAGAAAAACTTTTACTTCAAAAGTTGTAGCAAATTGTGCCCTTAACACAATGGTCTGTAACTTTTTTGCTCCCAGATGCATCAATGTGGAGAATTTTTGAAAAATGTGCAAATTACAATAGTGTTGAAAAAAAACGGTATCCGGAGCAGAATACAGAAAAACTTTTACTTCAAAAGTTGTAGCAAATTGTGCCCTTAACACAATGGTCTGTAACTTTTTTGCTCCCAGATGCATCAATGTGGAGAATTTTTGAAAAATGTGCAAATTACAAGAGTGTTGAAAAAAAACGGTATCCGGAGCAGAATACAGAAAAACTTTTACTACAAAAGTTGTAGCAAATTGTGCCCTTAACACAATGGTCTGTAACTTTTTTGCTCCCAGATGCATCAATGTGGAGAATTCTTAAAAAATGTGGAAATTACAAGAGTGTTGAAAAAAAACGGTATCCGGAGCAGAATACAGAAAAACTTTTACTACAAAAGTTGTAGCAAATTGTGCCCTTAACACAATGGTCTGTAACTTTTTTGCTCCCAGATGCATCAATGTGGAGAATTCTTAAAAAATGAGCAAATTACAAGAGTGTTGAAAAAAAACGGTATCCGGAGCAGAATACAGAAAAACTTTTACTTCAAAAGTTGTAGCAAATTGTGCCCTTAACACAATGGTCTGTAACTTTTTTGCTCCCAGATGCATCAATGTGGAGAATTTTTGAAAAATGTGCAAATTACAATAGTGTTGAAAAAAAACGGTATCCGGAGCAGAATACAGAAAAACTTTTACTTCAAAAGTTGTAGCAAATTGTGCCCTTAACACAATGGTCTGTAACTTTTTTGCTCCCAGATGCATCAATGTGGAGAATTTTTGAAAAATGTGCAAATTACAAGAGTGTTGAAAAAAAACGGTATCCGGAGCAGAATACAGAAAAACTTTTACTACAAAAGTTGTAGCAAATTGTGCCCTTAACACAATGGTCTGTAACTTTTTTGCTCCCAGATGCATCAATGTGGAGAATTCTTAAAAAATGTGGAAATTACAAGAGTGTTGAAAAAAAACGGTATCCGGAGCAGAATACAGAAAAACTTTTACTACAAAAGTTGTAGCAAATTGTGCCCTTAACACAATGGTCTGTAACTTTTTTGCTCCCAGATGCATCAATGTGGAGAATTCTTAAAAAATGTGGAAATTACAAGAGTGTTGAAAAAAAACGGTATCCGGAGCAGAATACAGAAAAACTTTTACTACAAAAGTTGTAGCAAATTGTGCCCTTAACACAATGGTCTGTAACTTTTTTGCTCCCAGATGCATCAATGTGGAGAATTTTTGAAAAATGTGCAAATTACAAGAGTGTTGAAAAAAAACGGTATCCGGAGCAGAATACAGAAAAACTTTTATCACAAAAGTTGTAGCAAATTGTGCCCTTAACACAATGGTGTCCAACATTTTTGCTCCCAGATGCATCAATGTGGAGAATTTTTGAAAAATGTGCAAATTACAAGAGTGTTGAAAAAAAACGGTATCCGGAGCAGAATACAGAAAAACTTTTACTTCAAAAGTTGAAGCAAATTGTGCCCTTAACACAATGGTCTGTAACTTTTTTGCTCCCAGATGCATCAATGTGGAGAATTTTTGAAAAATGTGCAAATTACAATAGTGTTGAAAAAAAACGGTATCCGGAGCAGAATACAGAAAAACTTTTACTTCAAAAGTTGTAGCAAATTGTGCCCTTAACACAATGGTCTGTAACTTTTTTGCTCCCAGATGCATCAATGTGGAGAATTTTTGAAAAATGTGCAAATTACAAGAGTGTTGAAAAAAAACGGTATCCGGAGCAGAATACAGAAAAACTTTTACTACAAAAGTTGTAGCAAATTGTGCCCTTAACACAATGGTCTGTAACTTTTTTGCTCCCAGATGCATCAATGTGGAGAATTCTTAAAAAATGTGGAAATTACAAGAGTGTTGAAAAAAAACGGTATCCGGAGCAGAATACAGAAAAACTTTTACTACAAAAGTTGTAGCAAATTGTGCCCTTAACACAATGGTCTGTAACTTTTTTGCTCCCAGATGCATCAATGTGGAGAATTCTTAAAAAATGTGGAAATTACAAGAGTGTTGAAAAAAAACGGTATCCGGAGCAGAATACAGAAAAACTTTTACTACAAAAGTTGTAGCAAATTGTGCCCTTAACACAATGGTCTGTAACTTTTTTGCTCCCAGATGCATCAATGTGGAGAATTTTTGAAAAATGTGCAAATTACAAGAGTGTTGAAAAAAAACGGTATCCGGAGCAGAATACAGAAAAACTTTTACTTCAAAAGTTGTAGCAAATTGTGCCCTTAACACAATGGTCTGTAACTTTTTTGCTCCCAGATGCATCAATGTGGAGAATTTTTGAAAAATGTGCAAATTACAAGAGTGTTGAAAAAAAACGGTATCCGGAGCAGAATACAGAAAAACTTTTACTACAAAAGTTGTAGCAAATTGTGCCCTTAACACAATGGTCTGTAACTTTTTTGCTCCCAGATGCATCAATGTGGAGAATTCTTAAAAAATGTGGAAATTACAAGAGTGTTGAAAAAAAACGGTATCCGGAGCAGAATACAGAAAAACTTTTACTACAAAAGTTGTAGCAAATTGTGCCCTTAACACAATGGTCTGTAACTTTTTTGCTCCCAGATGCATCAATGTGGAGAATTTTTGAAAAATGTGCAAATTACAAGAGTGTTGAAAAAAAACGGTATCCGGAGCAGAATACAGAAAAACTTTTACTACAAAAGTTGTAGCAAATTGTGCCCTTAACACAATGGTCTGTAACTTTTTTGCTCCCAGATGCATCAATGTGGAGAATTCTTAAAAAATGAGCAAATTACAAGAGTGTTGAAAAAAAACGGTATCCGGAGCAGAATACAGAAAAACTTTTACTTCAAAAGTTGAAGCAAATTGTGCCCTTAACACAATGGTCTGTAACTTTTTTGCTCCCAGATGCATCAATGTGGAGAATTTTTGAAAAATGTGCAAATTACAATAGTGTTGAAAAAAAACGGTATCCGGAGCAGAATACAGAAAAACTTTTACTTCAAAAGTTGTAGCAAATTGTGCCCTTAACACAATGGTCTGTAACTTTTTTGCTCCCAGATGCATCAATGTGGAGAATTTTTGAAAAATGTGCAAATTACAAGAGTGTTGAAAAAAAACGGTATCCGGAGCAGAATACAGAAAAACTTTTACTACAAAAGTTGTAGCAAATTGTGCCCTTAACACAATGGTCTGTAACTTTTTTGCTCCCAGATGCATCAATGTGGAGAATTCTTAAAAAATGTGGAAATTACAAGAGTGTTGAAAAAAAACGGTATCCGGAGCAGAATACAGAAAAACTTTTACTACAAAAGTTGTAGCAAATTGTGCCCTTAACACAATGGTCTGTAACTTTTTTGCTCCCAGATGCATCAATGTGGAGAATTCTTAAAAAATGTGGAAATTACAAGAGTGTTGAAAAAAAACGGTATCCGGAGCAGAATACAGAAAAACTTTTACTACAAAAGTTGTAGCAAATTGTGCCCTTAACACAATGGTCTGTAACTTTTTTGCTCCCAGATGCATCAATGTGGAGAATTTTTGAAAAATGTGCAAATTACAAGAGTGTTGAAAAAAAACGGTATCCGGAGCAGAATACAGAAAAACTTTTACTACAAAAGTTGTAGCAAATTGTGCCCTTAACACAATGGTCTGTAACTTTTTTGCTCCCAGATGCATCAATGTGGAGAATTTTTGAAAAATGTGCAAATTACAAGAGTGTTGAAAAAAAACGGTATCCGGAGCAGAATACAGAAAAACTTTTACTTCAAAAGTTGTAGCAAATTGTGCCCTTAACACAATGGTCTGTAACTTTTTTGCTCCCAGATGCATCAATGTGGAGAATTTTTGAAAAATGTGCAAATTACAAGAGTGTTGAAAAAAAACGGTATCCGGAGCAGAATACAGAAAAACTTTTACTACAAAAGTTGTAGCAAATTGTGCCCTTAACACAATGGTCTGTAACTTTTTTGCTCCCAGATGCATCAATGTGGAGAATTCTTAAAAAATGTGGAAATTACAAGAGTGTTGAAAAAAAACGGTATCCGGAGCAGAATACAGAAAAACTTTTACTACAAAAGTTGTAGCAAATTGTGCCCTTAACACAATGGTCTGTAACTTTTTTGCTCCCAGATGCATCAATGTGGAGAATTTTTGAAAAATGTGCAAATTACAAGAGTGTTGAAAAAAAACGGTATCCGGAGCAGAATACAGAAAAACTTTTACTACAAAAGTTGTAGCAAATTGTGCCCTTAACACAATGGTCTGTAACTTTTTTGCTCCCAGATGCATCAATGTGGAGAATTCTTAAAAAATGAGCAAATTACAAGAGTGTTGAAAAAAAACGGTATCCGGAGCAGAATACAGAAAAACTTTTACTTCAAAAGTTGAAGCAAATTGTGCCCTTAACACAATGGTCTGTAACTTTTTTGCTCCCAGATGCATCAATGTGGAGAATTTTTGAAAAATGTGCAAATTACAATAGTGTTGAAAAAAAACGGTATCCGGAGCAGAATACAGAAAAACTTTTACTTCAAAAGTTGTAGCAAATTGTGCCCTTAACACAATGGTCTGTAACTTTTTTGCTCCCAGATGCATCAATGTGGAGAATTTTTGAAAAATGTGCAAATTACAAGAGTGTTGAAAAAAAACGGTATCCGGAGCAGAATACAGAAAAACTTTTACTACAAAAGTTGTAGCAAATTGTGCCCTTAACACAATGGTCTGTAACTTTTTTGCTCCCAGATGCATCAATGTGGAGAATTCTTAAAAAATGTGGAAATTACAAGAGTGTTGAAAAAAAACGGTATCCGGAGCAGAATACAGAAAAACTTTTACTACAAAAGTTGTAGCAAATTGTGCCCTTAACACAATGGTCTGTAACTTTTTTGCTCCCAGATGCATCAATGTGGAGAATTCTTAAAAAATGTGGAAATTACAAGAGTGTTGAAAAAAGACGGTATCCGGAGCAGAATACAGAAAAACTTTTACTACAAAAGTTGTAGCAAATTGTGCCCTTAACACAATGGTCTGTAACTTTTTTGCTCCCAGATGCATCAATGTGGAGAATTTTTGAAAAATGTGCAAATTACAAGAGTGTTGAAAAAAAACGGTATCCGGAGCAGAATACAGAAAAACTTTTACTACAAAAGTTGTAGCAAATTGTGCCCTTAACACAATGGTCTGTAACTTTTTTGCTCCCAGATGCATCAATGTGGAGAATTTTTGAAAAATGTGCAAATTACAAGAGTGTTGAAAAAAAACGGTATCCGGAGCAGAATACAGAAAAACTTTTACTTCAAAAGTTGTAGCAAATTGTGCCCTTAACACAATGGTCTGTAACTTTTTTGCTCCCAGATGCATCAATGTGGAGAATTCTTAAAAAATGTGGAAATTACAAGAGTGTTGAAAAAAGACGGTATCCGGAGCAGAATACAGAAAAACTTTTACTACAAAAGTTGTAGCAAATTGTGCCCTTAACACAATGGTCTGTAACTTTTTTGCTCCCAGATGCATCAATGTGGAGAATTTTTGAAAAATGTGCAAATTACAAGAGTGTTGAAAAAAAACGGTATCCGGAGCAGAATACAGAAAAACTTTTACTACAAAAGTTGTAGCAAATTGTGCCCTTAACACAATGGTCTGTAACTTTTTTGCTCCCAGATGCATCAATGTGGAGAATTTTTGAAAAATGTGCAAATTACAAGAGTGTTGAAAAAAAACGGTATCCGGAGCAGAATACAGAAAAACTTTTACTTCAAAAGTTGTAGCAAATTGTGCCCTTAACACAATGGTCTGTAACTTTTTTGCTCCCAGATGCATCAATGTGGAGAATTTTTGAAAAATGTGCAAATTACAAGAGTGTTGAAAAAAAACGGTATCCGGAGCAGAATACAGAAAAACTTTTACTACAAAAGTTGTAGCAAATTGTGCCCTTAACACAATGGTCTGTAACTTTTTTGCTCCCAGATGCATCAATGTGGAGAATTCTTAAAAAATGTGGAAATTACAAGAGTGTTGAAAAAAAACGGTATCCGGAGCAGAATACAGAAAAACTTTTACTACAAAAGTTGTAGCAAATTGTGCCCTTAACACAATGGTCTGTAACTTTTTTGCTCCCAGATGCATCAATGTGGAGAATTTTTGAAAAATGTGCAAATTACAAGAGTGTTGAAAAAAAACGGTATCCGGAGCAGAATACAGAAAAACTTTTACTTCAAAAGTTGTAGCAAATTGTGCCCTTAACACAATGGTCTGTAACTTTTTTGCTCCCAGATGCATCAATGTGGAGAATTTTTGAAAAATGTGCAAATTACAAGAGTGTTGAAAAAAAACGGTATCCGGAGCAGAATACAGAAAAACTTTTACTACAAAAGTTGTAGCAAATTGTGCCCTTAACACAATGGTCTGTAACTTTTTTGCTCCCAGATGCATCAATGTGGAGAATTCTTAAAAAATGTGCAAATTACAAGAGTGTTGAAAAAAAACGGTATCCGGAGCAGAATACAGAAAAACTTTTACTTCAAAAGTTGTAGCAAATTGTGCCCTTAACACAATGGTCTGTAACTTTTTTGCTCCCAGATGCATCAATGTGGAGAATTTTTGAAAAATGTGCAAATTACAAGAGTGTTGAAAAAAAACGGTATCCGGAGCAGAATACAGAAAAACTTTTACTTCAAAAGTTGTAGCAAATTGTGCCCTTAACACAATGGTCTGTAACTTTTTTGCTCCCAGATGCATCAATGTGGAGAATTTTTGAAAAATGTGCAAATTACAAGAGTGTTGAAAAAAAACGGTATCCGGAGCAGAATACAGAAAAACTTTTACTACAAAAGTTGTAGCAAATTGTGCCCTTAACACAATGGTCTGTAACTTTTTTGCTCCCAGATGCATCAATGTGGAGAATTCTTAAAAAATGTGGAAATTACAAGAGTGTTGAAAAAAAACGGTATCCGGAGCAGAATACAGAAAAACTTTTACTACAAAAGTTGTAGCAAATTGTGCCCTTAACACAATGGTCTGTAACTTTTTTGCTCCCAGATGCATCAATGTGGAGAATTTTTGAAAAATGTGCAAATTACAAGAGTGTTGAAAAAAAACGGTATCCGGAGCAGAATACAGAAAAACTTTTACTACAAAAGTTGTAGCAAATTGTGCCCTTAACACAATGGTCTGTAACTTTTTTGCTCCCAGATGCATCAATGTGGAGAATTCTTAAAAAATGAGCAAATTACAAGAGTGTTGAAAAAAAACGGTATCCGGAGCAGAATACAGAAAAACTTTTACTTCAAAAGTTGAAGCAAATTGTGCCCTTAACACAATGGTCTGTAACTTTTTTGCTCCCAGATGCATCAATGTGGAGAATTTTTGAAAAATGTGCAAATTACAATAGTGTTGAAAAAAAACGGTATCCGGAGCAGAATACAGAAAAACTTTTACTTCAAAAGTTGTAGCAAATTGTGCCCTTAACACAATGGTCTGTAACTTTTTTGCTCCCAGATGCATCAATGTGGAGAATTTTTGAAAAATGTGCAAATTACAAGAGTGTTGAAAAAAAACGGTATCCGGAGCAGAATACAGAAAAACTTTTACTACAAAAGTTGTAGCAAATTGTGCCCTTAACACAATGGTCTGTAACTTTTTTGCTCCCAGATGCATCAATGTGGAGAATTCTTAAAAAATGTGGAAATTACAAGAGTGTTGAAAAAAAACGGTATCCGGAGCAGAATACAGAAAAACTTTTACTACAAAAGTTGTAGCAAATTGTGCCCTTAACACAATGGTCTGTAACTTTTTTGCTCCCAGATGCATCAATGTGGAGAATTCTTAAAAAATGTGGAAATTACAAGAGTGTTGAAAAAAAACGGTATCCGGAGCAGAATACAGAAAAACTTTTACTACAAAAGTTGTAGCAAATTGTGCCCTTAACACAATGGTCTGTAACTTTTTTGCTCCCAGATGCATCAATGTGGAGAATTTTTGAAAAATGTGCAAATTACAAGAGTGTTGAAAAAAAACGGTATCCGGAGCAGAATACAGAAAAACTTTTACTACAAAAGTTGTAGCAAATTGTGCCCTTAACACAATGGTCTGTAACTTTTTTGCTCCCAGATGCATCAATGTGGAGAATTCTTAAAAAATGTGGAAATTACAAGAGTGTTGAAAAAAAACGGTATCCGGAGCAGAATACAGAAAAACTTTTACTACAAAAGTTGTAGCAAATTGTGCCCTTAACACAATGGTCTGTAACTTTTTTGCTCCCAGATGCATCAATGTGGAGAATTTTTGAAAAATGTGCAAATTACAAGAGTGTTGAAAAAAAACGGTATCCGGAGCAGAATACAGAAAAACTTTTACTACAAAAGTTGTAGCAAATTGTGCCCTTAACACAATGGTCTGTAACTTTTTTGCTCCCAGATGCATCAATGTGGAGAATTCTTAAAAAATGAGCAAATTACAAGAGTGTTGAAAAAAAACGGTATCCGGAGCAGAATACAGAAAAACTTTTACTTCAAAAGTTGAAGCAAATTGTGCCCTTAACACAATGGTCTGTAACTTTTTTGCTCCCAGATGCATCAATGTGGAGAATTTTTGAAAAATGTGCAAATTACAATAGTGTTGAAAAAAAACGGTATCCGGAGCAGAATACAGAAAAACTTTTACTTCAAAAGTTGTAGCAAATTGTGCCCTTAACACAATGGTCTGTAACTTTTTTGCTCCCAGATGCATCAATGTGGAGAATTTTTGAAAAATGTGCAAATTACAAGAGTGTTGAAAAAAAACGGTATCCGGAGCAGAATACAGAAAAACTTTTACTACAAAAGTTGTAGCAAATTGTGCCCTTAACACAATGGTCTGTAACTTTTTTGCTCCCAGATGCAT